>NW_010131197.1:82135-158035 GCF_000699245.1 Pterocles gutturalis
GATCTATTTCGAAGTGCAGTTGAATGTTTCCTTCTGGAAGATTTCTTCTCTTGCAATGCCCTTAACACTGTCAGTGCCACATTTCAGCACCACTAAGACAGTACTTCTCCATATGACAGCCCTGCAGACCGGGTTTTTTGCTTGTTTAGTCATTCCTCAGAGGCACAATGTTGGCTGGAGACATTTACAACAAGTAATTGCCCCTCAAGCTCCCAAGAGCAAATTTTTATCTCCTCAAACAAGGTGGGCATCAGGTTAAAGGTTACAGAGAAATGAGTGACCAGACACACGCTGTGAATGCTGCGTTAGCCACAATGACTCTCGGGACTGAAAGCCTATTAGCTAAGAGAGGATCCATTCACTTACCTTCTGTATACTAGTAAGCTAATGGACATGGTGTATGAGGAGAGGAAATAACAGACAGCTACTGTCTTCTCTGAACAGAATGAAATAAAACATGAAATGTTTATTTTTTTAATAGCTAGTAAATATACTAATATTGAAGCGCAGAGCAGTAAGAAAAACAAGAAGTTTGATGTCAGGCTGATGGAACTGCCAGGGTGCTACAACCTCCTACTATGTACTGGGATATCAGCCTATCTTCCCCAATCCTAATTCAATCTCATACATATTCCTCATCGGCTACCGTTATGAGAAGTTTTTCACCTGAAGTCATGTGGAACTGAAACAGTATTGCTGATAGTCACAGTGACATAAAATAAACGCAAAATCAGACAAACTGAAAGGGCTGACAACAAACAGTTCGGAAGTGACTCGCTTAAACCCAGCAAGCCTCTCAGGGCTAAGAGCTGTGGTATGACTGGTCATGTGCAGAGCTAGGCTCAAAAGAACTTAGGTTAAAAACTTAAAAATGGGTGACAGCATTACATCTCAATAAAAACACAATGTCTGTGCCCAACAATGCTGTCACTTAGGTACGTGCGTCCAAGTTTGCTATGCGCTACATTCCCTGGAGCTGACAGCTTTGAGAAGCACCCTCTTTCTCCTGCACCGTACCAAATAACAGAGTCCAGTGGGACTCGAAGCAGCTTAGTCATCCTCCTCCATTTTTCCCCTGGAGTGCAATAAAGAGAACAAAAGGGAAATGCAATGGAGCTGTTCTGTGATTCTTCCTGTGAATAGAGACAAGATCAGACAAGGCACTCAAAAGGATGAGAGGAGGCAAGAAATTAATGAGGAATGAGTTGTACTGCATTTAGGCTAAAGCATTCTTCATCTTCAGCCAGTGAAAGCCAGGAATGGCACAGCTACAGCTGTGCACAGACACAAGCATAAATGACCATTGCAGGTCCTTTCCATGCTACCTTTTACTTTGCCCCATTGTCTCAATTTCTGAATTGGCACAGCTTCACTAGCCCTGGTATAAGCCGCTAGCATTAAGCAGTAATATATAAGCAGAATATATAATAGGATACATTTACAAGTCAAATGTTGGGTGTGCAGATGTTATATAGCCGAGAGCGACCGAAATGCCTTTTTGTTTTCAAATTGTTTAAACTCTAAGTTTCATCACCAAAATTAATACCTGTTGTTTGTGCTGTAGCAGACAGAAGAACCTATTTAGCATAGTGATAATCATCAGCTAAGTTGTGTATCTAAGACTTTACTGCACCTGTTCTCCACCACTAACACAAGTTTCAGAACTAAATTACATGTCAGCCAAACCTTGATCATCATACGAAGCACGTACTGCAGAACAACTCAAACACACACAAACAAATCTCTGTGTAACATCCTGAGAATAGCTAAAACTCACAGAAATGAAGACAAGCATAACAGTGTCTAATAGTATCAGGCAATGAAGGAAGTTGCATCCTGCCTCCCTTCTGCCCCAGGCAAGATACCTTGCTTCTCTGCTTCTCCAGGTCTGTGCTCTTTAGGCGTGTTAATGACTTGAAGCTTCTAAGATCATAAGGTACGAGGAGACAACCAGTTCTCTTCCTGCGGGTCTTGGGAAGGACATAAACCTAGACCTCTACAAACAAAAGCTCAGAATGACCCAGGTCTACGCGAGTGCAAAAAAAATCCAGGAAAAATGTTTTAAATATTGCAGATGATTGTCTCTAGTAGAGCTGAGCCACCAAGGCACTACGTGCCTGAAGAACATGCAAAGAGTTAAAACCGCAAAGAGCTTACAATGTGGAGTCCACCTCTGCTTATTTTGTACTGTAAATGTTCCTCTTGATTTTGCCTTGAAATTTTACTGAAAACAATATCCTCCTCTATCTGAGAAGTCACAACATTTTGTCATTTACTGCTGCACAGAGTATACAATTACAGCGATCCAGTTTTCACAGGAAGGTGGTATTTAGAGGAGCTCATATCACATACACAATGAACATGAGAAAGGGGATGGAGGCACAGAAAAAAGATGAAGGAGATAAAGCCAGATACGCAAAAGGAAGCAAAATGTTCAACTTAGGACTTCCGCAGAGACACTTACGTGCAGGAGATGGAAAAGAGAATCAAAGCCCTTTGACAGTTTTTCATTAGTGAAAAAAAAAAAAAATCTACTTCAGTTCTGGCTCCACACAAAATCATAGCTCTGTGTCAGCAGGGATGGTCAGCTGGCACCGCTCCAGAGCCTACGCCTGATCAATGTTCTCTCTGCAGATATTCTCCTTCTGTCTGCAAAGGGGACCAATGACCTCAGCATGCCAACATGCATCTCTAGAAATAACTTCTACTCAGTGCACACAGACTAATGTCTTCTCCTGTTGCTCAGAAAGAAAAGAACAACTGCACCTCCATCTGCAACAGGAAGTGTTAGAGCGTACCAGGCTATGATTCCAGCCTGTGAATGTTAATTAAACACAGACTATGCTGCAGAATAGAGATATTTTAGAAAACTTGAGCTTAAAAGAGTACAAATCAGCCTTTAGAATTAGCTAGCTGCTTAATTCTCATTTTCCTTCTCACTGTGGCACTACACTGTTAGGAATATTTTAAGTATCTGAGCTTCCCCACAAGTTCCACTTTAGGAGCCAGATGCTCAAAATTCCGCACGGCAATGCCCAGCATTACCACATCTGCATTTCTGTGTCAAACTGCCTTGAGACTCAAACCCACACAAGACTGACCAGTAAACCTGACTGTGGATTAGGACCTGAAAAGTCAGTCTGGTGGTTCACAGGGAAATAATTTTCCTCCCAGATCTCCCCTTTAGTAACTCACCCTCAATGTTCACACCATTATCTGTATTTTTCAGCATACTATTCACAGCCTATAACACAGCTGTATTGCTTCTTGGGGAAGCTTCAGGTCCAAACCCAGCTTTTTTTACCTTTGGATCGGCAGTCAGCAGCTTGAATGCTTGATATACTTGTGCTTCTTTCACACCTCCACCGAGATCCAAGAAGTTGGCTGGCTTTCCCCCGTTCAAGGATATTATATCACATGTTGCCATTGCAAGTCCAGCTCCATTAACTGTAATTGTGAACATCAAGTGCTTATATTTCACATAAAAGTATGTAAGATTTGTGAAAAGGCTTAAAACATATCAGCATAACCACATAACATGGCTCAAAAGGTTATATAAATTTCTAAATAGGTCAGTACCTATTCAAGGATATACAAAGCACGAAGTAATTCAAAATCCGGTGCATACACACCAACATTTAGGTTTCTTTATAACTGTGTCAATTGTAGGACTTAGATGTATACTTTCCCTTAAGCATGTATGAGCACTTCAGTGGTAATTGTAGAAATGCAAAAACTTCTGCTTTAAAGACATTAAAACTTTTGGGAACAGTGATTGCATCATGAGACGTGAAGGACAAATTGACACGTTAAGCTCCCCTCCCACCACTCCGATGGCAGGAGATGACGCTTTGTATTACTGTCAAACAGACAACTAAATGTTGGGGACAGGTATCAGATGCTCCCGAAACGACCTTTTATTTTGTGTTTGCACCAGTCTAGAAGCATTCCCATGGGCACAAACATCCTCTAAGATAGGAAAAGTAGATGAGAACTATTCGTCCCCTGTAAGTTGTTCCTGCTGGACAAAGTAAGGCTTCTGTGTTACCTGTAATTCAACAGCGATACACAATACAAAAAAAACCCAAACCAACCCAAATCAGTGTTGCCAATTATTCTTTGGGGTTTTGGTGGAGTTTGGCTGGTTGGTTTTTTTTGTTGTTGTTTTGCTTTTTTTCTTTTAATTGAGATTAAAGTCTCACTGTCACTTATTGAATCAACTACAACGTGTAGTAAGTATCTTCTAGATTTGTGGCTACAGTACACATCTAAGCAATGTAAATGCTGGACATTTGCTCACCAAGCTGAGGCAAAATGCCTAATTCAACTAGATTCGTAATAAAATGCTGTACTGGCTAAAAGAATTTGTACAAAATGAAAATTATTTAGAGCATAGCTGACTCAATTTTTTTTTTCTTTTTTCTAAACACAAGAGTAATTTCTGTTCTACAGAAACTGAAGGAAAATAACAACCTGGTATTTTCCTTTTACCAACCAAGCAGCATCTTTAGTGGCGTTCCTTAAAAGGAAACGGAGTTCAATATTCAATTATAAATAGGAATATAATGTTTTTACACACATACTTTTGCAGTGTCTTTAAGTAACACAGTCTCATTTTTGAAAATTATCTAATTTTGATGACTTTTTTTTTTTTCAATTACTAGAAAGACCAATTGCATCAGCTTAAAAATTCAGAACATAGAAACGCCACCGGCTTCTCCCTTAGCTTGCCTTCTCTGACACCAGCCGTGCCCTGCCTATCCGCTGTGGCCTTCATCTCAGTTTCAACACAATTTCAGTTTCATTCAAGCAAGAACTTGCGGAAGGACAGACAACACCAGCGAAACAGACTGAAATACCATCAAGGGTGGATTGAATGACAGAATGTAAACAAACTCTACACACTGAACAAGTATGAATTTGTCTTCAAATGTCTTTTCGATTTATTTGTTCTTACCAAAGCAAGCAATATTTCCATCCAGTCCTATATATTTTAAGTCGTATTTGGCAGCTTCATTCTCTATAGGTTCATTTTCAGACTTGTCATCCATGGCAAATATTTCTTTTTGCCTAAATTCTGCATTGTCATCAAAGTTTATCTTGGCATCAAAACAAACAACTAAAGAAAAAAAGAAAACAACAACATACTGACATTTAGAGTTTACAGTTAGTCAGAGCTTCTGAAATATCACAGCTCCGATAGCAGGGAGGGGGAGAAGGTTGCTTAGGAGCGGATGCTCCTTCCACCATATGATCAGCTGAAGTTCTAGCATTCAGTCAGTAGACAAGAGCAAGTTTTCCTTAAATCCTGTATTGATAAAAGCCACAACAAGCATCTCCACACTACACAGTCATGTGTCCTCATCACGGGATGTGACTATGTTTGCTTTAAACAAAGTTCCCATAAGTTATGAAGGCATTTTTTATGATTTGGACAGGTGGTCTGCAGTAATTTAATAAGAACGTCTACTTCCAATATTTTGAAAGCATGACAGATGTAACAGGTCAGCAATCCAAAGCAATGTTTGGTAACGTGCACTCATTTACAGCTGAGCAATACCTAATGCTTTCCTTAGCCATATTTTTAATTTTGAATGTTATTAGCTGTACACACATTATTTCCCCAAAGGTCTGAATTAAAACAGCTTTAAGTCAATGTATGTTAAAAGTGATCAAAAGATGACTTGTAAGTAAAGAAAATTTTAAAAGTAAATACAAAACTTCTTGTCAAGTCAATTTTTAGCCTTTGATATAGATACCCACCAATTAAAATACCTAATCACACCATCTTTGTTGGCGGACAAATACCCCTCTCTCACTTTTTAATATACAATTAAATATACAACTTAGGAGAAAATACCTAAGCAAACAGTAAACAAAACATTTACACAAACAGGAGTCTCAATTGTATATCTTGATTTGCATTGGGTTTTCTTGGTTTAGTTTTCTGATGTTGCTGGGCTTTTTGTAGTTTTCTGAGATACACTTGATTTGTAACCAATACCAAATTAAATTAAAGCATGATCAAATTTCATTTCAGTGACTGCAGTTTCAGAAAACTATTCATAAGTGTGTGTGTATAATAGATTTCTCGTGGAAGAGTCTAGATCGTACCCAGTCAATCACCATGTGGGAATCTGCCGAAAGCAGAAATGTCTGAAGTTCACAATATACTTCTACTCTAGTAAAGCTGCTTTAATTTTTTTTTTAACAATTAACTAAGACCAGTACCATTTTTTCTTCTTCAAGCCTTCAGTTCCTTAAATTGCTAAACCAACTCAAAGCTAGAGTAGAACTGGAGCTCTGTTTACCTTAGACATGAACATCCTCAATGTCAAATTAACAGAATCTCATTTCTACAGAACATTCATCTTTAACAAAGGCCATGCTCTACAAAGTAGCAGGAAAAATACCCATTAATATTTATCAAACCATTTTCACCATCAAAAGCACATTGTTACATGCATGAGAGATTATACAAATGAATTTTTCTTCTAAACAAAAGCTTTCAAAAGAAAGCTCCAACACTTATATTCACGGAATACTTCTGTTGTTTTTACTAGCAGTGCAGGATTTTTGTCATCTGCCAATTCAACAGCTTACACTGAGAGCAAACAAAACAAAAAAAACCCCAAAAATTGGCAGCTGCAGGCTTCTGACCCAATAGTGTTAACACAGAATTTGCTACAAAATTAAACAAAAGGAAATACATATGACAATGTATTTTGTAATAGAAATTCACATAAGTGAAAAACACAAAACACAGCAAGAAATAAATCCATCTTAACTGTGACTTTGACAGGAATAATGGCCTTCATACAGAGACCTATATTTTATCATTAGAAATAACTGCATTAAGCTACTCAAATGTTCTTCCATTTGTTTTATCTTTATTCTTTTTTAAGACATTTCATATGGAGAAACTGCTAGCAAAAACCAAGAGAGACTTCTGGGTATGTCTGCTAGTAAGATAGCTTTCACAGCTTGAAACCCATTCTGTTTCTGCCCCTCAGCTTCCTGCCTGCAAAATACATGGTGAAAAACCTTGGAGAAAACAGCATAAAACCTCCTGCCATCCCCCAAATGAAGCCTTCCTCACTGAGTATGCACACTCGTTACAGGGAAATTGGTAACTTATCCAAATCAGTCATTTTTTCCACAGTTCCATGTCACAGTACTCTAGCAAGGATGCAAAGTCAGATATTCTCAGTGCCTATACACGTGTCTACGATGTCCACCCTCTAACACCCAAGATGTACTTAAAAGATCTCCCTTGCAGGATTACATGGCTGACATACTGTAGGTACTGAACTGGGGATTTTGTCCTTTGTTCTGCCAAAATAACGGAATAGTAAAGTGCTTCTGTACTAGTTATTTGAGCTAGTTTTGAACCATGAAGTGTGAACATCAGAACAGCCTAGTCTTGGCACAGAGTTCACCTCAAGCTCATTTCTAAACCTAACAGAAAGGCAATTGTCCATAGATGTCCCAATTTTTAAGATCTGACTGAGCCTAAGGACTACTGGGTACTGTCCATACTACCCTGTAGTGTTAAGGTATCTTGGTTATTCTACTGAAAAAATTATTTCAACAGGTTTTGAGGAAGGGAATTCTGTTTTTACCATGTCAGTGGTCTCAAATCCACAAAATAAACCTGGTCAGTACATCAGTCATGGCAGTCAAACATACCAATGAATTTGTTTTGAAGTCAACATTATAATCTGCAGGAAAGTTCCAGCAGTTTTTGTTGCACCTATTTTAAAGGTCCCATTCATCTCCAAAAGGTCAAAATTGTCATGTGTTGCACAATGCTAGAACTTGAAATATCCAGACCATTCATTTTACACGGCCCTATTTCATTGTTCTGCTTTAATTTCACTGCGCAACAAAAAATGAAAATGTCCTTCTCACCTCATTCCCAACTGGTTTTAATGAAGCCAATGGATCTATTTAAATGTCAGGGAAAAACAACACTCTATTGGGCTCTGAAGGCAAATTGTCCATTTCCGTTTAATATCCAGCCTACAGTAGAACTACACTGGTCACCAGCAGGGCTTTTTGTCTCTCTCCCCCAGCACACATTTCACAAATTGCATAAGAACCAATGGAGTTAGAGACAGTTGCTGAGAATTTGACTTACATTTATTAAGCTGAGTGAGGTTTACAATGCAGAAACTATTGATTCAATGTGCACGTTATTATGGAACTTCAAATGAGCTGGAAATCTGAGCACAGAGTGCTGCGAAAAATTCTCAAATAAAAAGAGTTAAAGCATTTGGTGGAAATCATTCTCAGGAGGTAAATTCTATCCAGAGAGCTAAAGGATTCTGGTGGCAAGAAAACAAAACAAAAAAAAAACTAGCCAAGAGGGAATTTGAAAAAGGTCAGAAAGAAATACTTAAAAAGCAGAATGTATACATTTAAGTCATAAATATGTTTTTCCAACTTATTTAACCTGAAATCTGCTCATTATGAAAAAAAATTACCACATATTTGATCATTATTATTATCGCCTGTGAATTATCCTCCTGTACTTTAATAGACAAGATATTCCTTTTTGTATTTGTTTTTCAAATGTCACTCTACAATAGGGCATTTTAGTGTTCCAGAGATGATTTTATAACACAGAGCAGCATTTTACAATATGTGTTAATAAAATGGGGCAGGGCAGAATTTTTTTACATTTTTAGAGCTTTTTCAGAATACATTACCAGCAGAATCATCCTTTTAAGCTGGACAATTCTCTGCCAATTCTTTTGCATTTGGTGCGTTAATAAAAAGGGAAAAACAAGGTTGGACAATTGGAGGAGGCTCCATAGTTTCTAGCCACAATTCAGCTTTTGAATTCCTGACTAGCTAAGCAAAAACAAACAAAAAAAAAGGATTTTTTTTTTTTTTTGTGAAAAGCTGTTTACTTTATAAACACACTGACACAGCAGTGATCTTTTCCCAAAAGTTTCCAGAACTGCAGCAGACACATTCCTAATTTTTGTTAAAATGGGTAAACGCTTTCCAATTTCTGCTTTGGTGTCTAGGCATATCCTACAGAGTTGTTTAAAAACTGGAGTTGTCTTTCTTGAGTATTTTTTTATCAATGTTTCTCAAGAAACACCCACCAGGACTTCCCAATGTCAAAGACTTGTCTCAAGTCACAAAATGACCCTGTAGGTAGGGCCTCTACTAGAAGGTCACTAGTGCTTGTGACCCGCAGGCTCGGACACTGAGGTCTCAGCTAGCTCCCCCTGAGCTCCACAGCTTCTCACCTCTATCTATTTACAGAGAAGAAATAAAAAGGGAGGGGGCATGAATACCGTAAAATATTGGCATCAGGAATTAATACAAGGGTAACAATGGTCTGCCATCAAATGGCACACGGAGGTGGTAACTATCATCCACTTGGATCAGCCCTGCTCTGTTTCAATATACCACAGGCATCTTTAGTCCCCCTTTTCTTTTGTCCAATTGGACAAAAATGGCAAATGGAAGGAAGGGGTTCAGCTGGAAAACCAACTATTAGAATGACATGAAAGCTAACCCAGCCCCTTTTATTCACCCTATATCTCCTTAGCCCCGTATTCATGGTGCAAGCAGATCAATTACTGTTTTTCTTCCCAAAGGATGTAGCTAAGTGTCCACTCCAGCTGGAATTTCTCCTCTGCTCTAGTAGGTTGCAGAGTCATACACTTATGATTTTAACTTACCTATATGTTTACAGATGTAAAATAACAAGTTCCTTTCTCAGGAATTCAAGCAACATTGACAAAAATATATCCCAGACAAAACAAAACCAAGAAAAAAACAACTTTGTACCAAGAGCAGAAGAGCAGAAAATGTTGGTGTTTCTCACCAAGCACAACATGTAGAAGCTGATACTTCCAGTATCTGGATGAAATAACAACAGGTATTGAAATGTAAAATCTGCCATGGGAATATTTATCAATGTTGTTTAAATTACATTACAAAATGAAATTAATGCAAAGCTGCTGCTACAGCCTTCCATGCAATTTAATTTATAGTTTGCATAAATAAAGAATTATAATGCATTCATTTGTTTCCTTCAATTTCTTACCTTGCCCTTCTGGAGTTTCACCAAAGGGATTCACTTCAACCTGAGTGGCATCAATTTTCAAGAAAAGATTATACAGCTTCTTAATTTGATCTGCTGCCTAAATTTGATCAAGTGATTTACAATTACAACACAGAAAAATAAAAGTTAATGTTTTCAAGGCAAAGGTAAACCATTATCGATTATTTTTAATGTATTAAATTGCACACTATCTCTAGATAATTACTGCTTTTATTTCTGTTTTCTTAATCATACTTATACAGTATCTAAAATAGCAATAATGTGGCATTATGATACTGCATAGCATTTAGTAAATAAGCATTTAAAGACTACATGAACTGGAGATTTTCTTCCAAATATACAGCATGACTGCTATGATAAATTTAATTTTTAAAGTGCCTAAGAGTTCGTAATGACATATTCTCCTGTGTGCTAAGTTACATTCACATTAATCAGTCTAAATTCAGAAACCATAAAGCAGTATGTGCACATAAGTGACTTTAGAATAAAATATACATTTGTCCTTCCTACATCTTGAAGACATTATGTCAGAAGCATGCTTGTTTACTCTTTACAAGATACTCTTGCTTTTTCCTTATGTTCTTCACCATCTATCTCTGTTAATGGGTAGAAAGTACTGTGACTGACTACTAACTTCCAAGTCGTTTGTTCTTATAACAATGTTCCATTAATAGAACAACTTCACAGCAACATGAACGTGCATTAAAAAAACCCCTTTGGTTCATTACACACTGACAACCTATTAGCTGAAATAAGTTTGCAGATGAAGAAATGCACTAATAAAGAACAATTCAAATTTGTTCCTTCATTTCAGATCAGTTAACTGAAGTAAACAAACCAAAAATATTTGAAACCTCCCATAATAAGCAAAGTGAATGAGAATAAAAACACAGAAGCTGGCTTTCTTGCACAATGTCATTAACAAGAAGGAAAACGTGACAATGGGAAAGACTCAACCCCAACACTGCACTACATCAGGAAGGAGAGGGTGAGGCAAAGCTGCACCTGGAGTGCCGTGTCCAGTCTTGGGACCAACACGTCTAAGACTCTTTAAAGAGTTACAGTTTGGAAGCAGCATACAAATTGCTTATCAAGTCTTCCCTGCTCAAAAGTCATTATCTGAAGCATTCTCAATGGTTTTGACTTTAAAAAAATTATCAGTTATAAATCTGCACCCACCAATGTAGGAGTTTCCTTGGCGTGGATGCTCAGGTTGACAGCTATCCCAATAGCACACGGGTGAGGCTACCAGTAGTGACACTGGGGAGGAGGTCCCACCATACAACCCCACACTGACTCTGGGCATCCTGAAAAGCTGTTGTTGCCCTAGTACACTGCTGTAATTTTAACAGATCAGCAGAATCACTTAACTTTTACTAAGGGCTGCTCCACCTTTCAGCACCTCTCTGAATCAGGGAGCTTAATTGTCAACATTTCTCCTTCTCAAGGTCTACAAGTATTGAGCCTCTTTGAGGCAAAGCATAAAAGTCCAACTTAGAAATAGTGGATGTACATGTAAATACTAGGATTTATCTGAGTAAAGACTATGTTCCTATGACTCAGTAAATTCCTTTGAGTTGATAGCACAAGGAAAGAAATGCATTCGCTGCGGCATTATTTAAATGTATTGTTGAAAAGTCTATATACTGCAGTTAATTATTAAGTACCAGAACTCTTCAGGGGTTGAAAGGTTCTACATAATCATTCCTCCTCATTAGATATACAGCTAAATCTTCAAATGTATGTTAATCAACTTAGTGATTATGCATTTGTTAATTGCACAGTTGGGATAGAAAATAATTAAAACTGCTGAATTAAAAATAAAGGAGTTCTACAGAAATGCCAGTTTGATGCTATGGAAAAGAAAACAGGCAAAAGTAGCTTAAATAAGCTTTCTCTTTCCTGCAAAATGCTTCATAAGACAAAGTATCTTGCATATTTGTGTAGAGTATGGAATTCCAACAAATGTAGAAAAGAAATACTGCAAAGACAACAAGCTGGCAGCCTTTTGGTTTTGATTTGAAGATCAGGAAAGAAAAAAGGCATCAGAGAGATACACCTTTACTTCTCCAGATCTTCCCCTCATATTAACAGCCAAATTTTCCAAAAAAGCTCTACCCATGTAATTCACTGAACTCCAATGGAATTCCAATGAAATTAAATGAATCCCATGTGGTGTAACAGCATTTTGCCATCAATTGCTTCAAAGACCAGCAACTTTCACTTTGGAACAATAAGGACCTTATTCAAAGTGCTAAAGCCTGATGACAATTATACAGGTGCAATTTAGTATTTAAAATGTCAAAACCGTCCTGACCTAATGAACACTTAGCCTTTCATGCCTATTTGGAAAGCATTTATTGTATAGCTGGGCTAAAACGTCTTCAGTAAAAACTAAGGGACCCAAATTACCTGCTGTTGCAAAGGTCCTTTGAATCCCAAATTTTTTGCCATCTGCAATGCCTGATGATCCTTTATGCCTTCAAAAATATCTATTTGCTCCTGTAACAATAACATGCATAAATAGAACTAAATATTCAATCTGAATGGAGATTTATAACTCCAAAAGGAAAACACTTAGTATACGTTTTTAAATTAGTAATTAAAGGATGGCTGTTTGCCAAAGTTCTCGGAGACTGAGGCTACAGCAGCTGCCTATAGGGTATGTTATAATTACCACACCAACTATGGAACAGTCCTTCCAAAAATATATATAATTCTTCAGGGTGGCATGCTGACAAGACAATGTGACACCAGTTTTCACTTTTAATTACTGTACAGATGGCGTTGATGAATATTTAGTCTGTTAATTTTTATGACATCTTCTGGAATATTTTCAAGGCAATGGTGTCACTGCTCAGTAACACTGTGAAGTTTATATAATTTTAAAATGCACATTAAATATTTTTACAATTTTTGAATAATTACACTTGATTGTATCAATTATTTTCCCAGATTAGTAACTTGTCTACTCATTAGAATGCCATAGTAACATAAAAAATATTTAAATGCAGTCATCATTAAGAAAGCAATTACAACAGTTGGATTTCAGATGCAAAAGTCATCCAGGTACAAAGAAATAATTAACAACTCTGTCAATCAGAAAAAAACAACCACAGAAACAATAACCGTATTGGCACTGACCCACTTGTGAAAAAACTGTGCACCTTCCTGAAAGTGAAACTCAAAAAGTATTTCAGATGTTAAGTTTAACATATCATGTAACAGCCAGATTTAAGCTCCGTTTCTAAACTGAGCTGGAGACAGAAACACTAGAAAAATCAGACGTTAAACATTCTTCATTTATCTACTAGATGACAGGTCTAATCCCCTATTTGGTGAAACACAATTTTTATGGTTCTTCTTGTCTTCTTTCTGTACATGGAAGAAGGAAAAACGGAAGGAGAAAGGCAAGGGGGAAATATATTATTTTGGATAACTGACAAGGAAAACTTCTAGTCTAAAATATTATTTCAATACCTTAAAGATAAGTTCAGGGCTAGTAACTGCAACTTCTTCTATGTCAACACCACCCTGTGGACTGCCAACCATAACAGGTCCATTGCAGGCTCTGTCCATCAAAATTGCAAAGTATGTTTCCCTGGAAATATCCAGTGCTTCTGCAACCATCACCTAAAAATGAACACAGGGAAGAAAAAAAGAAACAGGAACAGTTCTGAGTGGTCCATCTAGCTGGGGACAATAAATCTGAACATAGCTTTGCTTCCTTGAGGTGTTGAGTAGTAAACGTTGTAACATCTTTTGCAATGTGAAAAGCAATTAAAAATTAAGAGAACCAATGAGGGACAATATTTCTCTCTGCTATGACCAAACAGAAAATATTGTGGCTCACATTTTCTGCATTGCCTTAAAATGCAGCAGTTTGATACTTGCTATCCTGAAAATAAATGTTTATTTCATTGCTTTTACAAGATATTACAACCCAGAGAGTTTTTTTCCCAAGAAATCCTCTCTCCCTAAACAAGAGACTCCCCTGAGGCTGCTGTTCTCACTGGGGCATGTAACAACCAGTAGAAACCAGGAACACCTAACTGTTGGGGTTTTTTTTCCAAGAAGAGAATCAGACCTGCTGCTCCATAAAGGGGACCTCCATATCACCTTTTTATTCCAAAAAAGCACTTCAACACGCTGCTCCCAGAAAAACCTGAGTCAGAAGGGACTCCAGCCTTGCAAATCACACAGATGTAAGAGAGAGTCCATTGACTTTCTGATGCATCGCATCAGTAGTGCTGTTCCTCACCAGCAAAGCCTCAGGCTAAAGTTCTCTCCGTCTTTCTGACAGAAGGCCATCCTACACTTACAATCTCAACACTGAATTCCTGCCCTGCCTAAGTACTTCCTAAGGAAATGGTCATACAGATAATTTTGCCATCCAGCTTTTTACTCTTAGTTTAGAGAGACAAGCAGATGTGCAACTTTCAGATACTGGCACATTGTAGATATGTGAAAATTTATTTTTCCAAAGAGCTAGTGATTTCTATTTATTCCTATAAACCAGAGCTCTTTCATACCAATATCTGACAGACACCTCAGCATGTTACAAAAAAAGGTGATTCAAATCCTACATGTTAGGAATCTACAAGAACTCACATTAAAACTGGGGGGAAATGGCCCCTATGAATTCTTTGTTACAATTTTTTCTCTTCTCTCAGGAATATGCCAAAGCCACAGTCCTTTCCATTTCAGAATTACAATAACTATATCTTCATCTGAATTGTCAATTTTTGCAATAGTTTAACAATAGCTGCTACAGCAGTTTCAGAGAGTAAGTAGATTTACACTTGGTAAAGGACTCACAAAACTATGGTTTGATGCAAGAATACAAAAACCCTCCAAATGTTCTTCATCTTAAAAAAAAAAACAAAAAACACCAACAACTGCACGATCACTACTAATTGTTCCTTATGATCGTAACAGCTGCCATAATCTCAGGTGCAAAGGCTGTAGTTCTGCTCTGCACTATATCTTTGCTTTTCAACATGGAAATTAGCTGAGCAGCCACCTCTGCAGTCTGATTAGCATAATAGCTTCTCCTTCCAACAATCAACTACACTCTTCCTTAGCAGAGCTACTATTTCCTGTCTTTCAGTAGTAGAAACCAGGAAAACCACTTCTCTAAGTTTAATAAAGGATGAAGTGGCAATGGCCTTCTGATGTGGTCTGTTTAAAAACTGACAGTTCTGAACAATGATTGTAGACGAAGATTATCACTCTGAATGAAACACAAGGTGAAATTCATTCTATCAGTCAGTAGTTCAAACTCCTTAGATCTGAGAGGCACGTATATACCTGCAGTCTTAAAACTCTGCCTACCTGGCAAGACGTGTGTTCCATCAAATAAGCATTCCTGGGGTTTTCATAGTTCAAGGACTATAAACAAGAAAGATGCACTATACTTTCACCCAAGTAATTTTGACATTCTACTCCAGAGTACGTAAGAAAGAATGTACTCACCTTCTGCCAGGCTGTACATCTTAACAGAACAGAAAAAAAAGTAAGAGACAAGGAATTAAATAAAGCCCTCTGTGTTCAGAATGGAAGGAAAAATGCTATTTCTTTATGGGGTTTTTGACTTCGAAGAAATTTTCTTTATGGTAATTTTGATTTCTTCTACTTTCACCTTGCTTTATTCATAGAACATAGGGTACAAGGACATAAAGGAATAGTTCAAATAAGTGACTGTTCAAAAGCAAACTAAACAAAACTAGGGTGAAGGAGAGAACTAAGAATGTAGAAAACTACTGTACTACTTAAAGCATCTGCCTATTTTACGCTACTATAAAAGGACGCTAAAAGCCAACTTCAGAAACGTAGCTCAGCTACCTGCCAAGATTTGTCAAATTAACAAGTAAAGATATGGAAAGCATCCTTGATTTAAAACTACTACTCTTTTTACCTGCATGCATGTTTTTACCTTCTTACATATCCTGCATCCATGTATCTGAAAAACGTTAGTCAATCCCTTTAGACATAGGTCAAACAAAACCAGCTGGTCCTACTGGATCTTGTCTGACAGATCAAGAATCTACTGATCTTGTTTTTTCAGACAGTTTCCAGAGCACTTAGGATCAGGGCCAGACTTAGCATGTGAATCTACTCAACGAGTCTTGAGGAATACATTTGCAAGCACAGCAGGTGGAACTTACATTATTAAATCAGGTATCTTCTCAACTGCTACTTCCAACCTGAGTGCTTGTCCTCACTATTGCTAATTAACCATGTCAACATCATCAAAAACTTCTCTGTCTTAACTCGCAGAAGTATTGAGAGTCTATCTACTTTGTCGTAGGCAAGCTTAATGTAGAGCAAAAATTGTCAGACTGTGTAACATCTCTCATTTCTCCCAACAAAACCCGTTACTTTCCTTCACCATCCTCCCTGTTTGATGCAGAGCACAGCCAGGGAAATTGGTGTCCAAGGTCTTTAAATATTATTTCTTAAAGTCTACCTATCGTTCACATGACAAAACTAATGCAAACACATTAATGAACAGTTGAGAGTAGTGAAATTGAATCTACACACTGTTGACTTTTCTTGTATTTTGTCTCTTTTGCTTATGATAAAGAATGTGAAGCATCATTATCCATTTATCACACTAGGTTTATATTTAAAATGTCCTGGGGGGAAAAAAAAAAAGTTTTCTTTAAAACTTCCTGATAACTTCAAGCTTTCCTTCTTAAAAACAAATCATTACCTAAAAGTTCAAGACACACATCTGATTTTGTGAGGGTAGCTATAACAGCTCTTTTATATCAAATCAAATATTCAAAATGTTAATTCTGATATTGCTTGGAGAGAAAACACAGGTAGCAAATTCTCAGGTTGTCATGATAAGAGAAGACTGCCTTCTCAGATAACCAGGCTCTCCAAATTCCAAGCTTCCAAAAGAGGATTTTATGTAAACTCACAAAAGAGCTTCCAAGTTACGAGGGGACTGAGGAGACTGCTATTTAGTTAAGAAACACCAATCTAAAGAGGCACAAACATGCTTTACATACTGTAGTAGGTGCACAAGCTGAGAAAGGAAGCTGAAAACTCCATTTTCTGCTCCATAATTATTCTAATTGTAGAAAATGTCTATCTTTTATTCCTTCCTTACAAATACATGAAAAGGTACACGACTTCCACTCCCTGGCTCGACACTAGTACATTGTTTGCCTCACAGAAAGTGACTTAATAACTATGCTCCTTCTGAAAACCGTTTATTACCTGATTTTTTTTAAAAACATAAGAGTTCACTCAAACTTTCCAAAACACCAAAAAGTTTAAAAACCACAAACCCTAAAAACATGCCTTTTCTTCGTGAACTGTGATTTTGAGTACGTGTACACATGCACAAGGTATTTGCCTTGAAACACCAGAAAAATGCCAGCTATTAATTCGCAACTTCCCCACAGCTCTTAACAAGCTCAAAGAGTCTGTCTGGGATTTTCTAAGCACTAAGTACCCACTGCATTAAATGACATCTTAGACATAGGTAAGCTCACACTTTTAATTGTATTACTGTAGTGGTTAAAATTTCAGTTTTGATATTGCAGTCCTGATGCTACAAACCTGAATGCCTCCACTCCTTTAACTACTTTGAAGATTCTAGAGTGAGTTAACTTTGGAAAAGATAAACACTTTTAAAAGACATTAATTTTCCCGGGAGATGTCTTTTGATGACCTAGATGCATAATTTTAAACATGCTTTCTTCTCTATTTAACAAGCAATGGGGAAATCATTAGCATACCATTGGCCAAATTGTTACACAATTAATTAACTTAAAACAGGGTGTATGCTCTTACCATAAATTACCAAGAAACAAGATCTCAACACCAAAAATATAAAACACACTATTACCTTGTTACATATATGTGTGATGAAGATATGAATTGGCCCAGGGCTTTTAAAAGCCAACATTATAATCAGAATGGACATCTATGATACTAGATGACCAGCTTCTCCCAGTGAAAAGCATCAGACTGGTTTATCATGCATCAGTACTAAAATACTTGCAAGCTGTGTCCTGAGAAGTTTCCATGTAACTCTATAGCAAAGGAAAAATACACAGTCTATCGAGGCTATATACTTCCCTGTATCACCAAAATAAACATCTGAAGTTCAGTAGTGCGAACTTCACCTTAAACTTCACATATGCCCTAGCAGCTTACTCTTGACCACTGTTTATTCACACAAGCAATGTGTGGATGGGGAAGAAAGCAATCACAAGCTAAATCTTCTATAACTCTTCTATACATGGTACAACTGTCATCCTAGTATAAATCCTTCGAATAATCCATTTCAAAAGATACCAACACCCATACCTTTCTTTCATGTCTATCAATTTCAAAGAAAATCAGAAGTTTCTTTTCCAGAACTGAATATGTAAATGAATGAACAGACTTGCACTCAGACAAAAGGATGAAATTTCCTGTACTGACACATACAAAGTAAGTCAACTAGGGCAAAAGAATAAAACCAAACAATTCATAAAAGAAAGCTGTTTTTACAATACAAAATTTTCAAAGCTGCATGCCTTAATATGGGAAGTGTATATCCTTTTTTATATCCTTAGTATTACCACTCTCTCTGACAGACATACCTTAATGGAAATACCGTTCCTTCTTTTTAATATCTAGTCTTTCTTTTTAAAAACAACTATGAGGAGTGATAATAATCTGCTCTCCTTGCTCCCCAAGAGAAGAACCACCTGAGCACCCTCCTCCAGCCCTCATTAGACAGCATCTTTCCAGACAGGTGTTCCCCTTCTATGCTAATACACCAAGCTGTTCACAATATATTAGAAGTGAACTGCACTTCTTTACAGCTCATGCCAAATTATCTCCTGGCATCAAATGCAGTGTGGCTCTTGACTACATACCTGTATGAAGATCCTTGCTCGGTAAAACAAAGCAAGGGATAAAAATATAGGTATTAGCAGGGCAATTGCCAGGATTTCCTGACTTACAGAATTTACTAAGGTAAAGGAGAATCTTGCAGAAGGGCTGTCTGTGCTTCTCTTTCTTAGGCCAATACAGAGCAATACGTCTATGCTGAAGTGAATCTTGGCACCTTGCAGTAGGTACCACCATAGGTGAATGAATTACCATGTATGAGCTGAAACACCACCATAATTTTATTCTGTATCTGCAACATTAGAAAGAATCTACTTTTAGACACTTTTTTTGTTTGGTTGGTTTTTATAATCGAGATCATTCTCATGCAAAGTCATCTGTCACTATCTTTAATAACAGCTGCCCAAAGCTGATAATGAAAGAAATACAGATAATATGACTACAGATAATCATGTATATATTACTCCTCTAAGCAGAACATCAATAAGCATGTACAGTTATTGCTATATATAGTTATGCTAGCATTTAGTATGTATTTGATGAAGGATGAAGCTATGACAAAGCATCCCCTTCAACACAGGCAGCAAAACTGAATTCATTTTTCCAACACTATGTATGCTGAAATTGAAAGACAAAGCACAGACACACAAAGAAAGAAAAAGTAACTTTTTCTTTTTTCTTTCATCAACTAGATGCAATCAATCAGGCACTGGAAAAGGAATGAAAAAATAAATCTGTGTCATATACCCCAGCATATTAATGCAAAATTGCAGCTGAACACAGTCCTCAACTTTCAAGAGGCAAAAATCTTACCTTTTTAACTGTCACACCATTCTTTGGAGTTTGCTTTGTTGACAGATTGTACCCAATCATCTGTTTAGCAAGCTGTTCAACTGTCTTAGGGCTACAACAAAGGAAAAAGGTTAGCTTATTGAAAGATATTAAAAGAAACAGTCACAAAACTATTGTAAACAGTTTAAATATTACAACAGAAGCAATTTATGCTTTTTTCAATTTTAAAGACTTACTCTTTAGTTAGATGAACTCCTCCTTTCAATCCACTATTGAAAATACCTTTTCCTCTCCCTCCAGCCAGAATCTGTGCCTTCAGAACAATTTCCTTTGCCTCTGTAAAAGAAAAACACATTGCTATTCTATGGTGTGTCATTTATCAAGTGTGTTAGCATAAATTTAAAAAGCATTTCCAGGTTAGACTCTGAAAAAAAAAGAAAAAGAAAAAAGAGAGTGAAGTTGTTTATAACTAGTGAGCTAATTCAGCATTTTTATAAAGTAACCTTGCAAAAAAAAAAAGAAATATTTAAGGAAGTTAAAGGATAAATATACACTACTTATTAGCTGGATAAAGATGTCATTATTTAGATCAAAACCAAGCTATTAATGCTACATAGCCTGCACAACAAACCACATAACCAGCATACAGTTTGACAGCTTACATTCTGGCATGTTTTTTCAAACATGAATCAGATCATACTTTGCCTTGAATGCACAACAAACAAATGCTTATCAAGGAAAATAAAGTCCATTCCTTGGTCTGAATGTGTCAGCAAAGCTATGGATGTGGTCCTAGCAGAAGAAATCCCCATCTTCAAAGTGTAGAGCAAGGGCAGCAGCTGGGAAAACACGTTCATCTGTTTGTGAGGCATCGCTGGAATCTTTGGCAATGTGAGCACAACAGCATCTCAGTAACAAGAACGTGCAGAAAGACACAGCGACAAAAATAATTGCACCAAGACCCATGTTCCAAACAGAAGCAATCCTGACACAGTTACAGAGTAAAACAGGGGAAAAGAAAAAAAAAAAAAACAACAAGCAAACAAAAACATCACAGATGATCTCTGCAGCTCCATGGACCATAGCGGCTTCTTGAACCATCAAGACCTGCCAGGTTCCTGTAAGATGTTTATTAATACTCAATACTGTCACTTTGTACATTTACCATAGTACTGTCAGGTATTTTGCAAAGTCTGAAATCCTAATATTAACATATCATTACGCGATGCCTACAAAAGGCTAACTTTGTTATCCTTTTGTGATTGAGGCAATTCCCTCTGCAGGCTGCGAAAATCTCTGATTTCAGTGATTTTGGATTAGGTCACACCCTGAATCACAATATTCTATGCAAACATGCAAGAAAACATGAGAATTTGCCATAAAATTGACAGATTCACTGTTTAAGACGCACAGAAGCCACAGATACTTTCATTCAAACAAACACAGGCTTTCTAGGCTGGTATTACACAAAAATATTTTACAGATGATTAAATAGAAGTCTGGAGGTGTCACAATTTTTTGGTGCAGACCAGCTGTGCCATGACATCATTTCAAAGTTCCAGTATAACAAATTTCAGCCACTAGAAGAAAAGTTGCATCTTAGGATAGAATAAATATTATGAAATAAATATTCTATTTCCTGTATTAAGACAGAAACACATTTTCAATATAGCTATTGGCGGTACTGTACTAAGAGACACCTGATTTCCAAGCTTCTCAAGGCAAAATCCTCCCATGTTTATCCATTCAGTAACATTTGACATACATCATTCTGAACCTTAAAAGCACTCTCCTTGAAAATACTTCATGCATTCCAATATATTCATGTTCTGGACTTCCTGTTACTCATGCCACTGCAAGGCAGATAACAAGTAAATTTAAACGCAACAAAAAGTTTTATATCAAGTGCTTCCTAAGCACACAAATTATTAAGATGAATTAAAACTACAAATCACTTTCCAACCTGCAGCAGCAAATTCTAAAATAGAAATACCTGCTGCGATAAAGAATCTAACATAGTACTGTTAATAGATACTGCAAACATTTAATTAGATCGGTTTTAGGTGCCAAGCATCGCAACAACGTGAGTTTTGATTGACAGTGATACGTGATATCAATTATGTGGGTGATCATCACCCTCACTCCCAACCAGCATGCTACATGAGTTAGAGGAAGGAATTAATGTGTACATTTTTATAATCCACTAGAGGACTATCAAGGCAATACAACAACTTCAGAAAAAAACAACTATCAAAAACATAAACAAACACAGTAGAAAATAAGCCTAACCATGTAAAGATTAGACCTGAAGAACTAATCAATATAGCGGCTCAGCAGAGCACGGTACAGCAGGTTCTTCCAGCCCTGGGGGAAACCAACAGGAAGCAATTTAATTCAATATTTATTTGCCCAAGCTCTGTAAAATAAAGTAAACCAGCCAGATCTTATTTTACAGTAACTAGCCTTGATGACTCAGTACTTACAAGCTGATTCACTACTTAACACAGTGCACCATCTTATTTAAAGAGCCAGTTTCTAGAAATGCTCACAGGAAGTTTTTATGCTATCTCCTGCCTTAATTTCCAAATTATGTTATGAAAGACTATCTCAAAAAGAAAAATGTGGTTTTAGCTGGAATATATGAAGTAATTCACCTTCACTTGTAGGCTCTAATAAAAATAAATAACTAATCTAAAAAGCAGTATGCAAAGTCAGCATTAAACCCATTAAAACCAAAAAGCTGTAATTAATTTCCATTAGCACCCTTCCAAATCGCTGTAGTAACACTAAAAAAAAAAATGTTTAAGCAGGGCGGAGCACTTATAAATACTGGATTTGAAGAGAACCTAGCACAAGCAACATGTCTTTACAACACCATGAAGTCAAATACAACATTTTCAACAGCACTGCATTTGGTAATAAAGGCTTTGATGGACTTCTGCTTATGTCTACTGACTGACAAGCCTTTGTGTAAATGAAAAAAAAACCCAAACCCAAAAACCAAACCCAAACAGCAAAACATACTGCTTCCTATGTGTGCACAGATTTTCTTTGTCACAGATTTAAAATTTTATTTAACATTCAAAACAATATATATAAAAAAAAAAGAGTGTTTTTAAGTGTCACTAATTTAGCGGCAAATAGCTGCAAACTTCTCCATGCAGATTAATGACGCATTTCTGGTACCAGCATGTGTTTTTATCTTATTATAACATGAATACACTAATATCTCAGACTTAACAGTTTATTCACTGGATCTTATATTTGTCTTTTTTACATTAATCTATAGAAAAAGGGAGATATGAACATTTCCAAAGAGTTCTTTAAAAATTGGAGCAAAATACAACTTCTCCCTAAGTCAGATGCCAATGAATAAGCAAGACCTTTACTCCTCAGAAAAGTCCTCAGAGTTTAACATTTTGCAACTATAGTTGAGTCTAACCACACTTCTAAAAAAACTAAACCTGACCACATAGGAAAAAAAATCCTGAACCACTTTTCTTCTAAATAAATTCAGCTGTTTCAGCAGAAGAGAATCTAACACTCTGAGGGACAAGCATCCTCTGCATTGCATTCACCAACACATCTCCTTCCCTTCAGCCAGTGCTCTGAATACAAATGCCAGGGATACTCCTTGCAACTGTAATAGGCTCAGTTCTATAATGAAAGCCTATTTAAAATCAATAAAACCAGTCCTGCTTTTGGGATGTATGATTACTCTGGTCCACTGGTACTGCTTACAGCAAAAATGAACAGCTTGTTCTCAGCCCACTGCTGTGTATATTTAAATACTGAATTCTTGATCATGAAGCGATACACTAGAATCATAGCTCTGCTGGTTATAGGGTATGCTAATTTATTACCTGTGAACAACTTTCCATTATTATTGATACAACTGTGTGATTGCAAATTAGGCGTGTTAATGATTACATCAAAATGTGCTGTAGCTTATAAAAAATAAACTACTGGAAAGAACAGGCAGCGTAAGACTGCACACTATTAGGCTGCGCTCTTGCCTGTTTATGAACAAAAGATTTTATACCAGAGAGTACTCAGGGCTACTTTGGGAAGACATCCTACGCTACAGAATTAGAGCATGGGACTGAAAGTGAAGAGATCTCATATCAAATCCTAATCACATTTCTGTCTCACCATGCGACTTTCAGCAGTTCAGCTTCTCTATCTGCAGGGGTTCTGTGAAAATCAATTAGCGTCTGCACCTCTTAGAAATTCAGAACCTGATACAGTTTTATATTAGTGTATTTTTATCCCAGTGTAAGGCAACTGATTACAGAAGGGCTGACTCCAAATCCTGCAGCACCATGTACTGCAGCAGCAGCAAAGCATCACTGGAAAGTGCACCGATCCCTCTTGGAACGAGCCTGGTACGCATTGCAAAAGAGATGGAAGCAACCCAGTGTCATGGGAGTAGTGCAACGAAGACCAATTGAGGACATGCCAAATCAACATCTTACAGAAGCACTGTCTCCTTACTGACCCAAACACTGAGTATGTAAACACTGAGTTTATAAACACACAAGAGCAGTTTCCACAAAGGCAGCTGGAGTTAACGAGACCCCTCCATCCTTCCGCACCCACAGGACCCCAGCCTAGTGTGGCTAGGCAGATATTAACTAGTTTCATGAACTTTGCTAGTCACCCTTCCTTACCTAAAGTCATTAACCTGTGCTTGATGAGCAGAACTCTTCGAGCACATCCTCCTTCCCAAAGTCCCGAACGAGCCAGATGGGGTACATGAGTCTGCAACCAGCTCCACCCCGTCCACCTCTGCAAAGAGGCAGAGGCCAATCTAATGATGTATTTACCTGGCAAGTCTCCTCTGAGGGACACAAATCACTGTTAGGCTTGGACATGTGCAAACTTAAGCTTTCCTTTGGCCTGTCAAGCTTTAGTCACCATCTTTTTCATGGTTGTCTAGAATATTACTCCACTGGCTGGGACAACAACTGGATGACCAACTCCACCTCCCAACCACCTATGTAGGACACCGATTTCCTAAAGCAGAGCAGTAAATTCAGCACTTCCCTTCCCAAAGCAAGTTTTTTCCCCCACTCTGCTGTATAATTTAGCTTTCATAACATGGAAGTTGAGGAGAACAAGGCAGATATTACAGACATTTTCTGACAGCAATTACACTTCATTTTGGATAGGACAAGAACTAGAAAGACATCAACAAAACCCAGAACGCCTACATGCTGTTCCTACTTCGGTTTCTTTCCTCACCAGTGTTGATGCAAAACTGCAAATGCTCAAGTGTCCTGTAAGGGTTCCAGATAACCTCTCCCAAACCACACCTCTGCAGCTCAGGGCTTGTCTGCCAAAACATGGGGTGCCCCTTACAAGCCCTGAAAGGGTCACGTTTGGGTTGGTTTGGTGTTTTGGTTTTTTACCTACCTCTAGCTGATCCAACAGCAAGGAAACCTACTTTTGGGGGGTCTTATCTGTCCTGTTCTATTGCTGTTGCTTGCTTACTTCTTGTTTTAATGCTACCACTAGCACCTAAGTTTCTAGTTTCCCTTTGGGAAAGACTGGCTATAATCAATTTTCCAGATTTCAGCCATCCTGTTACACTGCTCAGGCAAGATCCTGTCAGGTACTCATTACTTTTTAACAATACTCCTGTCCAGAGACACTTACTTCAGCATGAGAAAGGAGGGAGAAGAATAAAAGCTATAAAGAAGATAATAAAAAACATAATACAATAATAATAAATAGTAATAAAACTAAATTCCCAAATTGAATACTGAATCTTAAAGCTGTTGTAATAACTTTTCACTTTTGTTTTTCCTTACAGGAACCTGCTCTGAAATCTGAGACAGCTTTCCCCCAGGAGCAAGTACTGCCACCACTTCCAGTGCTCCCCACCTTCTGAGCGCTCCGGGGATGCAGCACCTGAGACAGTCCCCACGCTCTGTCAAGTAAGCAGACTGAGATGGGAAAAAGAAGCTGGCCACAAGAGGATACCTCACACATCTACAAAACTATCGGTGTGCTTAAAGGTCTTTAGAATGAATGTAAACAATTGATTTTCCCCTCCTTTAATTTTAATTTAAACTCTCTTCCTCTGTCATATTCATTCTTCTGCTCTGTAACACTAAAAAGAATTATGTTCTTACATACGTACCTTCTACAACCTTTGGTTTGCAGACTGGTTTAGAATTAAATAAATCATCCTTTTTATAACTCCACGCTTTTGAACATAGTGTATATTTATTGCTAGATTATAAGCCTCATTAAAATCTATAATGATAAATTAGTCAGTCTCTTGATTCTGTCACTACTGTTATTAATTGCCTTCACAAACATTACTACACACTTCATCGGTAATAAAAATTTTAAAGCTAGATAAAATCAGCGAAGCTAAAGCTCATTCTTAATATTGACTCTTAAACCTTCTCAGAATAAAAGTTATCAAGTATTCACGTCCTACATTTAAGTTAAACCTGATAAATTACTTACGCAGCAAACGAAGCCTAACTAGATCCAGCAGAACCACTACAATGCATGGAAAAATACGCACATTAAGGCAGGGGTCCAAAAAAATAGTTCTCACATTAAAATTGTTCATTGTATGTGCTTGTTTAAAACCCCATGGGATATCTCATTTCTGACATTTTCCAGCCTTTAACAGTTTCTTTTTTCATTATTTTTTACGTAGATTTCCTCTGTAACAGAGACAGGGTTTAGAAAAACTATTATTTGCCACATTTGCTTACAAACTCCAGACGTGGTTTGATAACTCCATCAGGAGATGAACACATTTCTTCATTTGGTGAAGAGCACTGCAGTCTACCGACAAGTGAGCAAAAGCTTTTTCTGTCAGCTGTCAGGCAGCATCCATTCCATGGGTAAAACAGAGATCAATTTCTGTAATCTGCAATGTCAACCTGGCACCCTGCAGCACGTTGCACAGTAAATACTGAACAAAAACGCAAAAAATGAATGCAAACTGCTACAGAGTTCTTCTGTCATTATACCCATCAGTTTCATTCTTGCAACTTTCAGACTTCATAATATTCTTTCTAATATACCGAAGCACATACCATATTTCTCCTCTTCTGATAATTTCACTTTAAGAGACTGTAAAAACAAGTCTCTTAAATACTTTTTCTTGTGTTTTAGTTGTGATCCCTATTACTTGACACCACCGCGGAAGCTTCTCTGGATAATCTATTATGCACTAAGAAATCTGGCCATGCAATGTCGTGTGGTTTGGTAGACTTATTCTCCTTATAAATATAAAATACATAGATACATCATAAAGTTTACTTTCTAAAACCACTGTAATGTAAAAATTTGATGTCTTGCCAGATTTCTAGCAAGTAATTTCTCTCCATGCTTCCCTTTTCTCTAAACTACAAAAAAAAAGTTATAGTGAAATGACTATATTGTCAGTTTTCTTTGCATCTTTACGTTTTAAAGCTTACACAGCTTTCAAGTTTTCCTTGCCAAAATACCCTGCAAACTTTTTTTTTTAAATAAAACATTTTAAAGTTATCAGACTCAGGCAGTTCAACTGTGCCCTAAATTCTTGATTAAATACCATAACACCAGTTGTTTTAATGCAATTCAGAGAACAGGTTTTACACAATCTGTGGTGTTGAAGTCAAGCAGTCATTAAGAACAAACACTGTTCTCGCCCCTAGCTCCAACAATACACACACCTGTTTTCCTGGAAGGCTTTCAAAATTTCATTCTTTGTGATTATGTGTAAGGCACAAAAGACAAAGTCTTCTCCAACTGATTCTAATTCTTTTATCCATTATTGAACTGTAGAGATGATTTTTGAAAAATTTGTAGATACTGTGGAAAACATAAAAACTGGGGAACACAGATTAGTCTTTTCATAATTCACTTTTAAGCATAAAAGAGCTGTTGCAGTAGAAGATACTTTCAAACATGGAGCACAAAATAAGAAACCTAAGCAAGAAACCAGGGAATTCACATGGTAAAAAAAGTAAATATGCAGAGAGTAAAGACAACTGCAACATGACCACCATTACTTAAGAAGTGTTAACAAATTCATAAGGTAACATGTGCGGCAGGTGAACTCTGTTCAAGTACAGACTTGATAACTAGTCCTTTGCCAAGCACGGTCTTTACATACAGACCTGCTACACCCAACAAGGTCCTTAAAAAATAAGCATTAAAATGGAAGGCAAAGCTGAAAGAAATTTGGAGCACATGACATAGTGGTGGCTGGGCACACGATCAACAGCCTTCAAAGGCATAAGAACCAGGCCACGCGCTAAAAGGGAGATATCTGAAGGTGCAGCAGCTTTGGATTCAATTTCTGCAAGTTTCCAATACTAGGGCAGGACTAATTCCCTTCAAAGGGTTTCGTCATCAGTTACTGCCTTGTGAACACCAGGACAAACCGTTCTGATACCCCAGCATGTACCTGCACGGTTCTCAACATCACATCAGTAGTGGTCATTTCTCCTCTTTATAATAATTTACAATGACACAATACTGATTCTGTCATCAAACGGGTCGTTACCTGCTTCATTTTAAGGCTACATTAATGCCAGCTTGCCATTTGAGTGCCTGCATAAATACTTCCCCGAGTGGGGTTCTGACATGTTTCATAAGGAATTTCCTAATGAAGCCCCAAACCTAAAGCTCTTCTACAGCTTGTGTTTTTACCCAAAGTGATGAAAATACTGAAGAGCAATTAGCTGAAAATTTACATTTTTAGCAAAAGTAACATTTCCCTCTCAGAGATAACTAAATTAAGAATTTAGTTCTACCTCTTGGCCTTATATCCCTTAGGTTTTTTTTCATGATGTAGGGTTGCACCAGCTACCACACATTTTGCTGTTCAGACCATAAATAAGCCAATCCACACCAAAACTAGAAACATGCAAAAGAATAGTGAATCTGGCAGTATTTTGATCTGAATCAAGCCAAGTATTATCAACAAGTCCTCCAGTAGTCCAATTCATTATCCAGCTCATGTGGCGGAATTATGTACAAAGTTTTCACTGTATTGCTGAAATAATTTATTGAGCCTTTGAAGAAAATCATGCTAGACGGGTCATTATCTGTGAAACATCTGGATAGGAAAATGATCACACAGAAGAATTTATGTCTGCCTCAGTAGTGCTAAAGAAAGAAAGTTGGAAAGCACTTTGGAGCTGCTATTTTACATATGTACTTGATTCCTGGCCCTGATTTTGAAGTAAGAGTAAAAAATGACACTGATTTGCTACCTCCCACCCCAGCCAAAAAAACCCTCCAAAGCCCCCACTCCCTCTCTTAAAAAAAAAAACAAACCAAAAACAAACCAATGACTACCACCACACCCCCCTCTTTACCTACAGATAGGAATCACATACTTAGAAGAGGACATTTTTAAGACCCCAGTATTTACCACTCAAATGTAGTCTAATTTACTGAGGTATTTTCTAACTGAAGAAGAAAAGAATATCAGACTCCACAATGAAAACAGACACTATCTCTTTTTAAAGAAATAATCTTTTTTCCAGTATGGCTTTTACCAGACATCTGATAGGCGTAAAATCCAGATGGAAAACTAAAATCTAGTAACAGAGATGCCGGGCAGAGGGCTTGCACAAGGCCCTGTGACATTTAAGAAATTTTGCAGATAAAAGTGGCACTTAAGTGATGAACATGAATGGCTCTGGCCATCTGGAGTAGCAATGAATTTTGCCCAGAGAAAAAAACAAGAATTGGTTCTGATGTTTCATTCCTGTCAAGTGGAGGCTAACTGGGAGGCTTCTGGGCAAAAGCTCATTCATTTCCAGAGCTCCAGATCTAGAAAACAAGTTATCCAAGTTTGAAACAAAAAAAGCTCACCACATAAAGGTTTAAACACGACAAGAGACAATGGAATACGAAAATAAATGGAGAAATATCTTTTTAAAACATAGACATACTGCAGCAAGAATAATAAGCATACTTATTTACCTTTCTTAGGATTAATGATGTTAGTTTTCATGACATCTAGCTTTTCATTTCATTAAAAAAACCCTATTGCATTAAGCAGTACAAAACCAAATATTTTAGCTCTCTGGCAACTGGTAAATATTACCCACTACCGGCAGATGAAGTTTCACCTGTGGTAAGCACAACTCCTTATAACTTAGTGCCAGATAATGCCAGTAATACACCAAGCACAACTAACAAGGGAGAGGATGTACTATCATGCCCCTCTTAGTTTTGTTTACTCATCACAAATGTGAAATAGAAGCAATTGCCAAAATAATCTAATATTGGAAAAAGCTTAAGAGGAGACCTGTTATAAGACTCCGTTAATACTTCATTCAATATTTCAGACTAAACTATTCCATAAAAAGGACATCTCACTTATCAGTGAGACACTACTCAGTTTAGATTCAAAGCCAAAAAAAATTTAGTTTAAAAGATCAAGCGTCAAATCTTTGCTACCGGAATGATGTTGTTTTTACAGCTTCACAAAGTTAACCAACCTCTACAACTCCTTCATATGCATACGGTACGCCAAGACATTCAACACAAAACCATTCAGAATGCATCCCTAACAATGCATCCCTGCCAATATTAATTAGCCTTCTAAGAAAAATAACTTACTTTAGATATTTTTTTTTAGATTTCTTTTTGTTCTGTGATATTTTTCTTAACATCTCACCATCTGCAGACAGTTTTCAAAAACACCGGAGAAAGTCAATTTAGGGAATGTTCCAGATAAGAGGGGGAAAAAAAAAAGTCTCACTGTGCTTTTCATAGCTTGGTAATTTTTACAGTCTTTCATCTTGGTTATTTCTTCTTTTTAACACTATTGTATTAAAAGTCTTCAATTTTGACTGCTTGGTAAAAGCAAGATAATGCAAACTTTAAGGCTTCAGTTCTGAAGACTCACTGCACATTAGGAGAGGTTAAGAGAAAAATACTCAAGGTTGAAATCATTACTCATTGAACATAAGCCACAAAAGAGACACAAGCTTGCAACAACTTAGTTGGGTGGACAAAACAAGTTTCTATTTGCTCAGCATTTTGAAGATGAAAGTAAAAAATGGAACAAAAGCCTTTTATACCAAGATGAGCCTTTAATTCATGAACCTAGAATAAATTATTATTTAGATCATACTATAAAGCAGTTGTCAAAATACATATTGTATCCTTGACTTTAACCAGTAGCTTGTTAGCTGAACCATTCCTGACCATGCACAGTACCAGAGCGCAGAGTTTCTCTTCTTGTCCCGGCCTCTCTTTGCCCATTAGTTTCCTCTGTGGATTTATAAAGAGTTGCTTGTTACTATACACAGTTACAACATGCTCTGTATGAGGACACTGGACAAGCTGTTAGCTCGATTAACTTAATAATAGATTTCTGAGTGCGATTTCCCATTAATTTCATTCTTCTCATTCCATGAGAAGCCAAAATTACAGAGGGCCACAAGGTGCTTCATAAATAAGAATTAAAAGTTATTTTCTAATCTTTAGGCACTAAAAAAAACCCCATAAAAATGCATATGGTTGCAATGACATAAAGAAATTAAGCTTTGGAATGTCTGCAGACGTCCAGGAAGCTCCAAACACTTCCCCATTCACACATTTCTGGTCCATGCTAACCCCTGGATGCTACAACTAACTGTAGTGTATGCCTTGAAGATCATAATTAAGATCTTTCTTTTGAAACTGGAACATCATAACAACAGCTTGTATGAAGACCTGTGTAGGACAATTTGTGTTGTGATTCTGATACTCTTGAACTTTACTTACTGCACAGATTCTTTTAACAGTTTTAGCTCCTACCCAGAGTTCTGCCAGTCAGAGAAATCACACCCATGTGCAGAGACTAGACTGGGATCTAGGAGCCTGATCTTGTCATTTTTCAACGAGCAAGAATTCACACTCTCCAACACAGGCATGCAACTGCAATTGAGAAATGCTACTCCAAGAAAACGAAACTTAAGTCACTTCCAGTGTAATAATGTTTTCCCAAATTCTACACTTCCACAACATATTACAAGTAAGTAGGTCGAACGTATCTCACCAACCTGCATGAAGCCAAATAGACATAATTACTCCTACATCTTCCTGCTCAGTCATAAAGGGGCAATGTCAAATCCATCCAGACGTCTAGACAGTATGGCATGGCATAAGAAATGTGGTTTTCATTTTGTAAAAAGCTTCCCTGTTATTGAGCAATGTATGGATCTTCCTGTTACTATAAATACCTGAAATTCTGTATTAAGTCGATCTGGTTTAAATTACCAGTCTTGCAGGTACATTGTTGGGAGACACAAGAAAATGAGCCCTGGCACTGGGATCTTTCTTCCTGGAAAGATATATATAAATATACAGTAACTGGTGCAATCAAAGCGTACATTTGCATTAGGTGGTGAGTCAACTATTGCAGTCCACTGCTTACGTTTTCTTTCCTCAGTATTTCACTGGGCTCTTCATGGTGGCATTTTCAAGAACCCACAGCATGGTCTACCTGATTCAATCTAAGTGAGGACACGACACACAACAGTAGAAAATGTTTGTCAGTAACCTGGGTGCAAAATAGCCCTCCACAGATGCTTCCTCATAACGAAGAGTGATAATGATTCAGCGGGACACACACCCTAAGGATAGTGGTACTCAGTTGTCTGTTTTGCCTTTCAGAATTGCTTTTAAAAGTTCTTTGGGTATCTAAACCAAAACATATTTTGCTAGAGAAAATGAAGTCTGAAAGAAGACAACAATTTTCTAAGTAACCCCACATTTAAGTGCACATTTTAATCAATTAACAGGGAATAGATTTAAGTATTTCCTGAAGATCTTTTCTTAAAAGGCTTGTAATTAATTAGCTAATTAAGGCTATACAAATAAACAATTGCATTTCACATTTCAAGTTTTACCTGCCCAATAAAACCATGGGAAAGTGTGCATCCTACAAGGTAATTTTAAGACTGGAATTTATGATCTGGTTCACCCTGGATATACACCTTCACACTTTTCTCATAAGAGTCGTTCTGTAATGAGTTCTCTGGCTGGGGACAGAGGGAAAAGAATTCAAATCCTGTGTTATCTGCTTACAGTGCAAAGCCAGAATCAGTAACACTCTCTTTGCTTGTTAATACAGTCGCAAGCATAAAAGAGTGATACAATCCCAGTGGTTGACTTTTAACAATTCCACAGTAAAAATAGAAAATGGTTATACCTTAAAAACCCCAAATGCTAACTAAAAGGAGGATAAAAGTTACTCTTTGTATATCAGTGACATCATAAACCGTGTCAATGCTTTAACTCCCAACAAACACGGAAAACCAGCATTTTACCTTCTAAATTACTTACAAAACACTGCTACTAAAATCGTATGTCTTGGTGTAGAGTAATTTATCCCAAAGTGACATTTTTTTAAGAACAATCATTGATTTCATTTAAATTAAGGATATAAAAGTAATTATCAACCATACTCATCGCTTTCCATTCTTTTTCCCAAAAAAACATTTCCTCTAGCATGTGTCCCAAACAAAACTATGTAGATCTAAACTGTTCCTTGTTTTCTTTTTCGCTGCTTTCTTTTTTAACACAATCTAGTTTTGTTCTTCTTTGTATAAACAAATTCCTGTTGTTCCACAAGGGAAGACTGTTTTTCAAATTTGTCAGAAACATAGCCATTCTGATATCAATAGATTTTTCTTCAGAGTAAATCAGATGCACAGCCTCTGGACTAGCACTTTAAAGCCAAACATATTGGATACATGAGAAAAGAAATCAGATAACATCCACAATAATTTTCTTTCATTTTATTACCACGGAGCTGAAACTGAACATCTACAGTTATGTCTTTTCTTTCAATTGACGAACACTAAACTGCTTTTCTGACACTACCTCAGCTGACTCTTCCAGAACCAAGTCTGCATCTGCTGAAGGAATTTTTAAGCAGCGGCAACTACATTGAGGTTAGATGCTACTCACTTGCAGCATGCAGCAAAGCTGAAATATCAACAATTTCCTGGGTTCCCAGCATAAGGACCATTATTAGAAGGCCAACAGATTTAAACAAAACCCTAACATGTCCCAGAACAACGACCTGTGTAAAATGAAATGCTCCACCCTTCAAGGCAGCCTGCGTGGTATCCCAAAGGCCAGACCAGAAGACAGAACAAAGCATAAAGGTCCACCATCCCCAGGGCAAAGCACTGGCGATGTGCATGTAACCTAGGATTGCTACAGAGAGACAAGGGACCTGGCAGCAACAAAAGAGTATCAGTGACAAACCTGAACCATCTTGCAAAATAAACTAATTTCCCCTAGGAGTGGGTGGTTTCATAGCTCTGTACAGTGCAGCTCTAGAGAAAAGCTTCAGCCAGCAGTGCAGAAAAGGTGTTGATAGGGAGAACAAGACATCTGGGGCTCTGACCTTGGCTATCCTTATTAGTCATGTGTGTTCCATGCATAAACTTTTCATAAAGCTCTCAACTTTCCTAGCCTAATGAAAGAAGAATCAGGACAACAAATAAAATTCAAAATTAAGAATGGATTACTTTCAGCAGAAAGCAATAGCAAACTTCTGCTCTCCCGTCCAAGCAGTGAAGTGATAAAGTACCACAGTGGCACTTCTGTGACGTCGCAGACTGGGTGGGTAGAGTTGGCAGTTTTCTGTCGACATCTCCCAGGAGCTATCCTGTTACCCAATCAATTAAGTGAACAAAGAAAGAAAAAACTTGTAAATGAGCACAGTTAGAAAATCAGGCACATTTCATTACTTCTATATCATTTTTCTATGTGGCTTCTTCATTACGCACCTAATTCAGAACACCGTTTGTCATCAAAAGTTAAGATTTAACTCCGCAATTGACAAGCTACAAGCAGTTTGAAGTGGTTCAAAATCTACATAGATCAAACACCTAGACATCAGCCTTGCAAAGCTAGTACACAGGGTTAATTTAGAACCCAAACTTAGGGTTAAAAAAAAAAAAAAATCAGTGGATTTGCTTTCAAAGCTTTCCTTGGACACACCTGCCTTGGAGGAGGTTTTGGAGCTTCTCAGTACTCAAGGAAGTTTTTATCAAAAACCACAGGTCTAAACTTTATACATCAGTAGTCATTTGTGACAATCATTTGGAAGCATTTTCTAAAGGTTCTGTTTTTCAAATGCTACAGTGCAGAGTAACCCTCCCTGAAAACACCAGACTCTCCAAAATAGCCCAAGAGCTGCCAGCTACAATTGCTGTTCTTGAAACTTCAGACCATCTGTATTTGAAATGAGCATTCTGTAGACAGTTATTTGCATCTCTACCATGCCAAGACACACTGAAGTAGAGAGTCCCAAATGTACACGCATTCTGCCTGCATGGGTAAAGACCCAAACATATTGATCCAAGACATACATACAAAAATATTTTCCTGCAAAGACGCACCCCGAGTCAGAAGCAGCCTGTTTATTTTTTATACTTATGGTATCCATTGGTTTAACATGTTGTATGGTCACAAAAGTAATGCCTACACAATAATCGTCTTCAAAAAGTGGAAACAAATTAAAGTCAAAGACTTTTGTAATTATTTTTCAGGTATTTACATTTACGCAGAAGATAATGAATACACATTGTAAAAGGTCTTCCAAGTTGTTTTTCAGTTTGGGGTTTGGTTTTTCAGTTTGGTTTTTTGTTTGTGTGTTTTAAAGAAAGTTTTTGCATTCCTCCCTTCTGTTTTTCCTGCTAAATCCCTCCTCCTCTTGTAAATATAAACCTATAAGAATAAACCACGTTTTATTTATTAAAGGTTAAAATACGATTCACTACAAAGCAGAAAAGCCAATCTCCATAAAGTTTCCCTCCACAGAGACTGCAATTAGTTTTTATACGAAGACTCAAACATGTATCCTGCAAGGCATTTAAGCAAGAATAAAAGTACTCTAACTATACACAGGACTGAATATTTTTTCTCTTGCATTACATAACACGCTTAAAAAAACCTGATAGCTTTGGCCAGGTCTAGACAAGTAAAATCAATGATAATTCTTTAAAACATAAATATTCTGCAATGAGGAACCTGACATACCTGAGAACTGTTGTATACATTAGCACCAAAGAACTCCACGAAATTAATATAAAGTAGTATTTTTTTACTTTTATATTCAGGTCACTTTTACTCCCAACATTGTTAATTCAGAGGAAAAAAAAAAATACCCTTGATTCTTCTGTAAATGTATTCTGCTTGGAAAAGTGTCTGCATGAAACACACCAGGGAACAGGAGTGCAAGCAGCCCATATCACCTTGCCCTTTGTTTAGATTGTCAGTTTTTCCTTTTGATCTTTCTTTGCAGTTGAAGAACCAAAAATTGATTTTCCCAGCTGAACTAAAGCAGAAAAAGGACAATATTTTATTTAAGATCCTTCACTCCCGCATATAAGGCTATTTCTTTCTTTATATACAAAAGAAACTGTCTTTTTGTTCTTGTAAAAAAATATTTTTAAGTGGGGAACGCTCTCAGTGTACTGACTGGGGTTTCATAACAAAAAAGGGGAGCATGTGTTTGAAAATTCCAAATATTGTCCTCCTGCAGAGAAGCACACACACCTCCCGAACCTTCTAGAGTTACGGAAACTGAGCTTCAGGGCAGCAGCAGTCATACTTGTTAGGTGTTTGGGTAAACTTTTGCTACTAGCAATGTTACGGTCAAAACCTTGTTTATGGGCAAAGAGAAAGCAGAGCTTACATATTTACACACATATAAAGACAGGAATATCTCTTAAGTATAACCATAATCTAATATTTTTTTTATTCCAGATTTAGTTGTTACAGAACAAGAAAGAATACCTATATGTGAACAAGTTTCAATAAGAATGCAGTTAAAATTGTCATACAACTATGTCCTAACTTCTACCCCTTTTCCTGCTGTTATCCTCAGCCTTCCAGCACTCTTCTGGGTCCTAAGGTTGACAGTTTCATTCTGGTCTAGGGCTGTTAGAGCCAGTCATCACCATCTGGAGTCTTTTCTTGGGAGGAATACGATGTCCATTTTGATGGTTTCTTCTTCCTTACTCTAGGATCCACAAATTTCCAAAATTTGCCTTTTTTTTTTTTTTTTTTTACTGGTTCATGGTCATCTGAATTTACTACATCCAGTGTCTTTTATGGATATTAGATACCAGTTCTTTGTTCTCCTTGTTAATGCTAGAATTGTTTCATCCAGCTCATGGTCTATATTTCTTTAACTCACCATCAGTAAGTTATTCCCAGCTGCGGGATCTCCAGCACCAAGCCTGTGCTCTGTCTCTCATCACCCCACACCTGTACCCTGCTACACCACACCCTTTTTCTCCACTTCTCAAAGCCTCTTATTAGACCAGGTCTGTATTTCTCCATACTGTATCATTACTTTAGTTGTAAAACCACAGTGGCATCACACCAAGAGAAGCAAAAGTAAACCAAATTAGCCCCAGACACCTGGTCAACTAGAAAAAAATGCTGTTACAGCTAAACCAAGTAAATCAAAGTTGCAAGCAGGTCAAGAAAAGTGACAGCGGGAGTCCGACAAGCCACAATCCTGAGGCTCTGCAAACTGTACAAAGCTTATGACCTGTTGCTAGCAATACCAATACCATATTACAGTGCTACACGGTCACAGCAAGAAGCCTGACTTTACATTTCATTAGTACTGTGTACTGCGAGTCAGTGAAACCAAGAGAACAGCTAAGCAAGTCTCAGATGCTATGAGATTTGCCCATGTCTTACTGAAGACTATCTAAAGATATTTGCAGCTTTCTCAATTACTCACACATAAATGGAAATTTTCTGGGCAAAAAATGTAATTTTGCAATAAGCAGCAACTGTGAGAAAAGAAACAAGAAAGAGAAGAAAGAGAACGTGCAGCTGATGTACGTGTTTTGAAGCCATGTGGAACCTATAAAGGGACTGATGTAACAGGTGAGTAAATGCATCTCCAATGTTCACATTCTTTATGCACAGTGCTGTTCAGCAACTCCTCATCTTCAGATGAGCAGGACTGTGAATCAAACCTGTGTTAACTTGCCAGCAGAAGATGATCTCATCTGTACACCATCTTTATAGCCATGGTCCAGCTGAGAACGTGTAGGTTCAGCTAGTCTCCTATTTAAATGACAAATATGACGTGAACTCCATCCCAATGGCCCCTCCTATGAACCCTCAAAACCAGATGCTCTCTCTGACATCCTGACCACTGTTAAGAACTGGTTAATATTATATGAACTTAAGGTCAGCAAGTTGCTTTACCACATCAGAAAACCCACTTCTCAAGTCCTGTGCAGAGTCATTTAATCGTGTCTGCCTGGTTTACAAATTAGAAGAGGTAACTGCTGAAAAGAATACTACAGCAGATTATTACTTTTGTCTATTCTGCAGAAAATAGTTTCAGACTTTATTGAAGTGTCAGGTACAGAAGAGGGCAATTTTTCTTTGAAAAGCAAAATTTTTGTGTAAAGTTCTGTTCATGTTTCTGCCACCTCTTCCATTCCAACCTTCTCACTTCGAGGTTGAGTTCAGAATTTGTATTTGGGGCAGTAGAAATTACATCAGTGTAAATAACAGTCACAGTTACCTCCCAGAAAATCTCTGTGGTATAATTTACCTAATAAGATGCAAAAAAAAGAGGGATCTACATAGGTAAAACAACTCATAGAGAGACAAGAAAATATATAATTAACACTGTCCTACCTGCTGTTAACTGCAGTACTTGCATTCCTTTCTGCACAACTGACAAGCATCACATCATACAGGTAACTTCAATGATATACAACTCTTGTTAAATTACCTCTGAACCTTAACCCTTAAAAATCTCTTTCCAGTATTTAAGTTGACTGGTTTATTTCATTTCTTCATCAGCCTAGAGTGTTCTGAAGGAATGCTTACTACAGTCCATAGAAATGCGTACATACCACTATTTACAGGATACTAAATGTCAAAAACTCAATGTAAAAAATAGCCACAGATTGAAACCCATAACATTAAAATTGTGAAAACAGACCCCAAGCTGAATAACTCAAAAAACATGGGAGTCTCCTTTTGGAAACTGACAACATGAAATATGAAAAGACATGAATTTTTTTAATCTCAAAATTGTAAAATAACTTTTCAGTATGAAAGCATCTTTAAGCACCTAACTTAGCTTCTTGTGGATCAAAGAAATAACTAAGTAAATACTGTCTGCATATGCACTTCAAATAGCAATGTCACTCAAAAATAAGCAGTTATTTATAGCACACGTTAATCACCATATTTAAATGGCAGATTACTTTGGGGCATGAGACACAAGCCTCTATTTATGGGGAAAAATTTTATAAGAATAGTTTTTTCTAAGATAGTTCAATTTGCAGTAATCAGCCTCAAGTCTCTCTTTTATCCCAATATACCCAGAACAAAAGCTGTGCTATACTGAAGGTAAGATGTGGAAAGGCCAATAAGAAAATCAACCACACTGAACATTTAATGAGCTAAAACAAACACCTGTGTAAGAGATTTATCTGTGGTAACAAGAACAAGAGGGGGTGTTGGACATGCAGATGCAGTATCAGGATTTTTATGACAATAATCTTCAGTGGAGCACAATGCTCACACACAGTAAGATTAGGAAAGGTAGTACTAAAATACACAGACGAATAACTGGAGGAATAGAGGGATAAGACTTGGCAGGGAGTAGAGGGAAGCGCAGTGCAGTAATGGTAAATCTTTCCAGTGACTTTATTTTTTTAATTATTTATACAGTAAACTTTTCATGGCTGCCTGTCTTTCCCCTTTCTGCAAAAATCCTGGGGCTGTACTTAAGCATTTAGTACAATAAATATATTTAAGATTTATAGCCTGAAGTTTGGCCCTATTTATCTTACTCAGGTGAGCAGTCCAACTAAGCCCAGGGGAGGTGCAAGAAAAATGTTCTCCTTCACAATGACGCAGAAACAATAGCCAACTTTAACTGTAGGACAGGGCAGAGTACACCACAAATAGGTAAAATTGCCAATTGCAGATTCTTCTTAACAAAACAAAAAACACTTAAAATAAGAGCATAGCTAACTTCTGGAACTAACCCGAACATAATTTTCACTAAACGTTTTCTGTGATGACATTCACAAGGGTTAAAGCCTCACTAAAAATATACTGTGATGCGGGAAGTCCGATACTATCTCCCTATTGAATCCAGCAGGATTATAAAGAAAATTTCATATTCATAAGTGTGTTGAAATATCTTACTTTTCTTAAACTGCAAATATTTGAGGAAATTTAGATAAACATATTTTAAATTCACAGCACTTTCTCAAATATGAAGTAGCAGATTAACGAAATCTTAGAACATCCTCAGCTTCAAAAACTGCTCTACCATTTTAGGTAGAGACTATCTACCAAAAAAAAAAAATAAAAATCACAGCCTCTTATGATCATCCTTCTCTGCTGCTGATGTTTTCAGAATATCAGCTTGTAAACTGCTCCCATCTTTAAAGATAAAAGAAGCTCTTACAAAATACCAGTTAAGATGACTTCATAGACTGGAAGATGCTGGGGGAGGAAAAGAGGAATCATGGTACCGAGGCTGTACGCTGTGCGTTCCCTGAGCTTTGTACAAAAGTCAAAAGGCCAGGAGTGAGAAAAGATTTCTGGCTTGGTTCAAAACCATGTGCTTTACAGCAAATGTACAAGTTAATAACCTTACACATCAATCAGCCTGTCCTAAACCACCACCTATTCCGTAAAAAAAAAAAAATGTATGGCAAATTTAACAGAAACAATTGACAGATTTAAAAAAAAAAAAAAAAAGTCATTTCCTCAATTGAATTTTGTACGGAAAGTGGTTATCCAACAATAGTACCTTCCTGCTGTACCCTGCGTCACATGGGGGACACTAGTGGAGATCAGGGAAATTATGACAGTATCAAAGTAGGGCAATAACCAGAACTGTTGCCTTAAACACTCAACAAAAGAAATGGTAAAAGACAAAGCAATAATTCAGAATTTGGCTAAAGAAATTCATCTGGGTAAGAGCTGTTTTTTCAGCATAACTTTAACTATTAATTTGAAGGAACTTATCACTACTCAGAACTTAATTGTTTATAAAGTTTTCCAGTTTTACTCTCTCTAAATCTAGCCCAGTTCCTCCTGTTCTTTTATGTGTCAATCATCTGAGGTCTGACCACAAAAGCAAACGGTCTCCCCGTACACTGAGGAGCAATGAGGGGGTAACCACAGCTAACGTCGTGTTTGCCCCTTTGCAGATGAAACCACAGCCTCAAATAAAATCAGGAGGGAATAGATTATATATTTCTTTGAAGAAGTTACTACCAAGAGTTTTGCTGGAAAGGACCTAACAGACACCACAAAAAGGGGCTAATGATAAACTATCCTTGCCTCTAGACTGCCACCGTTCTGCTCTTAGATTTTCTACCAGTTCAATTCAACACGGTTTTGCGACTAGTACTCCCCATTAAAAGGTTTAAAGTAAAAACCCCCCACACCAGATTTTCCAGACATAAATGTCACTTATGTTTCTGACACCCTTATATAAGGGATTACATCCTGACAGGCTGATCACAGAGAAGATGCAGCACTGCGTCGTGCAGACCCATCAATCTCAGAAGCTTTGTCATCTCATTTCAAGTTTCTAACTAATAAAACACTATTTCAAAAATAATACCTAAAACATGGCCCCTGATGAGGGTTTTTACTATGTAAAGAAGTGTGATCCTTCTGATAACAGTCACCCCAGAGATCACACCACCAATCCAGCCACAGTAATGAGGACAGACTGCCGGCTGAGAGGCTGATCTTTTCTGTCACAAGTTAAACCCACAATATTTGTTGTATTTGTTATCAAAAATGTGCTAAGCTATGTAACAATCAACATATACTTTTAAATAAAGAAATACATCACGTTTTACAGTAAAAGTGACTTAAGGCTTCTGGACAATAACCATTATTTTATACCTTGTCCTATATAGTTTGACAAAATACAAGTGCCAACTAAATGATCATTCAAACAAGCTGGTATTTATTTCAACAGTGTTGTAGTTTATATCAAATGAAGAATTTGGACTCAGTTCTGCCTCGAAACACATGCAGTCTGTGATGGCAGAACCCTAAAAAAACAGCACAATTTACTTATCTTCCATCAGGAACGGGCATTCTCAGAAGGGGAAACACTATGCTATTCAGATAAAAGCACCTGCTATTAAATGCAGGTGATTTTTTTTTTTAATTACTATTTAGAGTCACAGTTAGATTTCTACAAAAGGTTTTACAAATTAAAACCAAAGCAAATGCTTTATCACATACATTCCAACACAAGCCAGAGTACCAAACCAGGAAAATAAAAACACAGGGAAAAAAAGAAATTTGTTTTCAGTAATCGACCCCCAAATATTCAGAAGCAGATGGGCACCTAAAGAGTGTAGAAGGTGTGATTTCTCTCCTTTGCACAGCTGCTAGGACTGCAGAGAAAAGAATGTTGTTCAGAGTTTCATACCTTATATATAAAGCGTCTAATGGTTCTGATTTTATGCATAAAAAAATGAAAATTTCATGCAGCTGCTTCTCAATTACGCATCTAGTTATTGTTTTGCAGCTGCTGCAAAACTACCTTGAAGAACTATAAAATACAGCATCATGAGCCTGGAATAAATACCAGCAGTCATCTTGTACCTTCCTTGTGAAATGTTGCATTTTTTACCACCTGTTAAAATTCCTGAAACAAGAGCTATGGCTTCTGTCACCTTCTCCTTTATAAACAAAAATCCACTGATATATTTAACACAACTGAAATTTGTAAATGACCACTTTCTATGGCACACATTAAATATAAAACTCAGTACTCCATTTCTAGAGTATTTTTTACTTTGTGTTGCTACTTCCAAGTAGCTATTTTGGTAATTTGATCAGAAATCCAACACAGAGAACAATAAGTCAGGACAACATTAGTGTCAAACATCTGAAATGAGATTTTGATTTGTTAGCCCCCCAGCCATTATTCATATTACTATAAATCTATTAAATATGAAGAGATTTGGTGACAAAATATGGTTATAAAATACCCAACTATTGTAAGAAGTCTCAAGCTTGTGTTTACTTACACTCAGTATGTAATCTTCTAACAAAGGAAACAGATAACAGTCTCAAGCTTGTGTTTACTTACTCACACTCAGCATGTAATCTTCTAACAAAGGAAACAGATAATAAAAACAAAATAGATTTGTTTTTATAACAATGCATTTTAAATTAATTATTTCTTTAATTCCTCATGGGACTGAGGGTCCTTCAAAGAATTTCTGTATCTAACCAAAATAGATTTGTTTTTATAACAATGTATTTTAAATTAACTATTTCTTTAATTCCTCATGGGACCGAGGGTCCTTCAAAGAATTTCTGTATCTAAAATATTTAAAAAGCAACAATTTGTAATTTAACTTGAGACGGAAAGGCTCAACTTGAAACAACACAATCCCCAGTGGTAAGCTTTGACAAAATCTTTTATTAATTTTGTTTCAAAAAGAATAAAACTCAAAATCACAGCTAGGCATGCTGGAAGTTTTTCTGGCTGTTTTTCTGGCATGCAGGATGCAACACAGGTGGCCACTACCAACAAATGCGTGTGCTCTTAGACAGCTGCCCCTATTTCACCCAAGTGCCAAGGACTTCTGTGGAAAAACACTGCTAAGCTGAGGAGGGGGAATGAGGCACGCAGTAAAGCTGAGAGAGAGAGCTCTTGCAGCATTTACCAAGGACAATGCACTGCTTAAATACTGCTGCACTTAAAATTTTGCCACTTCTCAGCAGCCTCTGTGAAATAAAGTTTCTTAGCACAAAACCCAGAGGAAGGAGAGGAGCACGGGGGAGGGAGAACAAGCAGGAATTACATGACTCAAAACCAACTGGACAAAACACACACACACAAGAAGGAGAAAGCAGGACTACTTTGGGGTTCACGTCCAGGGAGAAAGGTCCTGCTATGCAGCAGTGCCAGCAGCCATTGTGTATGAAATCCTTCAATGAACACTAATTCCACCTTAATTGTGCCTTTGTGTGGTTTAGCTTCCAAATCAGATTAAGTTAAAGCACCTAAAAGCAATCTGAGAGCAAATGAAAAACATCACAAAAAGAGCTACTATTGAATAAGTACTATACACCAGCTTTGCACTACAGCTATGTCACAGCAAATATGCCGCAACTTTTTAACAAAATCCTTACTAAAGCAGGTTTCTGTGAATACAACTCTTTAACACCTTTCCTCACTCCTCTGATTTTCCATGACTAATTTTTTTTCATCCAGTAGATGGGGCAAATAAATTGGATCATTGACATATTGATTATTAAGTCTCCCACAAAAAATTAATTTGAATAAAAGTAACCTACGAGGCGTTGCCTTCATAACTTTTACTCTAATTTATTATTTTAATCATTTTCAGAGATAAGTGAGACTTTTAAAAAATTGTTGGCACAACAATTCAATTTTAAAATTTTTTCCAAATATCAAACCTTTTAAAGTGGACAAATATAGAAAAATATATTATTTGAACTGTTAGCAATCATTATTTTTTTTCTGTTCATACACCGAGGCATTAATTTCTGTGACCACTATGTGAAGTAAACGGTGCCCTAAGCAAAGCACTTCAGCAAGCAAAAGAAAAAAGTATGCACACAAACAGACAGTGGCTTTTAGCAGTACACAACTGCTAAATATTTGTTGTAAGTAAGATAAGATATAACTGACTACTCAGCACAAAAAAGGAGGAGGCTTTCCTCAGTCACAACTCCTAGGGTGGAAGATGGCATTACGAAGAAGCAAGAGGAAATGGATACAGTGAGGAAAGGACTCTAAGAAAGAATAGGAAATTGGACAAGGGCCAGAGAGTAAAACCACAGATGATGGCAAATTTTGTGGAGCTTTAAAACGGATGCATTCAAGAGGTGCCTGTGAAGACTGGAAGTAACAGGTATTTCCTATTATTGAATAGTTGCAGGAAAATGCAGATTCCCTCTAGTCTTAGATTTCACCACTCAGACAAGGCAAAATCCATTAACTGAAAACCAGCTAAACGGAACAGAGAAATACTCATGCTCAGTGACGCTGAACGTGGTTCAAAGACAGCTCATCCACCACTAGCTTTCTATTAAAGAGGTTGTTTTCTAAATACTTACCCATTTGAGAAAAGAATCATATTAGTCAGTAACTTATAGCATTATTTTGCCTGAAAGGATAGTTTCAGAAAGCCATAATTTAAGCATAAAGAACTTTAATAAAAGCTGCCAGAGAAAATAAGAGGGCTTACGGGACAGCTGTTCCTTAGCAGTGAGCAAGTTCTTTGCGTACAGCTCCACGGAACGCTCTTCGAGCAACACAGGATTTTTCAACATACACAGCAACACATAACCCAAGGGGCTCTAAAAAATAGCTAGTGATAACCACTAAGGACATGGGGTTTTTTGAGAAATAACTCATTATGCACAGATGAAAAATTATAACTACACAGTGAACCACACAATAGAAAGAGATACGGGAGATACGGAAGTCACAGAAATGATGAAGGAGGCAATTCCTCTCCTATCCTGATGGGTAGAAGAAAGGGAATTAAATCATGCAAGCAAGGCACATGATCACAGCATAGAACCATATAATCATTTATGTTGGAAAAGACCTTTAAGTTCATAGAGTCCAACTATTAACCAAACACTGGCAAGTCCACCACTAAAAAAAGACCAGCTAAGTCGCCGACAAGCTCACAGACTGAAGAGCAAATTAAGTTACTTAAACAGAACTTTAACAACAGAGGGCTGGTCTGTACAGGATACTCGTAGAAAAGCTCTTCCTGGTATAACAAAACAGAACCTAAATTCACATTTCTAATATCCTCAGAAACATCAGGTTCAAGTTTTTCGTTTTTCCCAACATAAAAGCTTAGATTAAATGCAGGCAGCATTATCAGCAACAATTTCTTCGTAATATGTACAAAAAGATAATTTTTAATCTATTCTAAACGCGCATTGCTTTCAAGCAGTTTTCCCAACTTGTATTGGAGAGGTAAACTTTCAGATACGGGATATAAAACAGTATCTAAAAATGCAGCCTTCCCTTTAAATTAAACATAGCCAGGAGAAAAAACCCAGCAGGCTGAGACAGGAAGGAGCCTGGTGATCACATGACTAAGAACTCGTTCAATATTCTGAGAAATTATGAATAATAGGTGACAGGTAAATGACCTCATAGAAAGAGGCTTCAATAAACCTCTTCTGTTCTTTATAAAATACATGTTTACCTCTCCAGCCTGATATAAAAAGCATGCCTTCAGTCCAAAGCTGAATTTTATGATTTCCCTCATGCATAAGGCAATAGAAATAGGATATGCAGAAACTATATTTTGTTATACATTTTTTAAAGAAGAGGGAATAAAAGCCTTGCACTCAATTCAATTGCATTTCTCTGGGATAGAGTGTGAACGCTGCACCTGACCGATTCCGAAATGTAATGAAACACCCTAAGTGGCAATGGGCAGCACTCTAGTGCTTTTGTTAAAAATCAGAAAAAGAAACGGATGCCAAGCTTCCAGCATCCATTTAGGTTTGTCAGCATTTTCAACCACCTCTGTAAGGTCTCTGCTGATTCAGAGAGACAATTGACAGTACCTAGTAACACCCTCCAGCATAATTATAATCCCTCTCAGCTTCGTCCACCTACCAGTTTAAAATGATGCTTCCCTTAATAACTTCTCCATCAGGCAGAACCTAAAGAACAGTGCACGAGCTGAAGCAGACTTTCTCTAGCCGCTGGTGGAGAGGGCTAGAAAAAATGATGGACCCTGAAACAATGCACAGTGCATCTGCCCAATACAGGCAATGAAAGTGTGCACACCCTAATAGTCTGGGTATATGTATGCATATATAAGGATTTTTTTTTCCTTATATAGGTACCACAGCATAAGGAAAAGAAACAACAAGAAAGGAAATACCTTCTCTGGCTAAACAAACCATTAATGTACCACTGCATTAAGAGAGAATTAGATCAGAAGACTCGTGACTTCATGCAGAAACAGCCAAATGATGTCACATTTCAGACAAAAACTCAGTTCACAAATATTTCACTTTGTTCTGTTAAACAGCTGCACTAGAACTGTAAGAACTTGTTTACAGGTTGTGTTTCTTCAGATGGCAGATCAAGCAATGCCATGTTGTTGTAGCAAAACAGCACATTTTTGTCTATACTCTCTTGAAAACCTCAGAATTCTAACATGAAACACAAAACCATTTGTGAGTGCCTTTCTTGGTATTCTGTAAATGCTGCCTTCTCTACAAGAGTTACACCTGAAAATTGCTTAGCATGTAAAAGGCAATGAATTCCTTGGGACCTAATTCTGTATTCCTTATTGTGTACAACTTCTTTTGAAGTCAATATTAGTGATGTCATTTTAATTTTCTTCAAATCTGCCATTGTTATCTTAGAAGAAAAAAACCCAATCTTTTAATTCCTCTAAAAATTCCTTGTAGACTGCCTTTTGTACTGTTGGTAAGTTTTGAAAATCTCTCTGAGAAAATTAATATTCAGTGTATTCAGTGTATATATTAATAAAAATAGAGAGAGCAACAGAGTAAATGAGCGAACTGTAAGAAAATTGCTAATACTGGATAAATGCAAACCCTTTCACGAACACATGCATTAACACCTTCCTGACAAGTGAAGACAGCAGCAAAAATTATCTAATCCCATCTTTTCCCATTGCGTCAACAGGAAACCCAACAATAGCAAAATTGGTGACCACAGGCACTGCAGCAGTATAGACAGCTCTGTCAAGTATGTAGCATTTGGTGAAATTGTGAAATTAATTTGTGAATACCAGACTTCATAAAGATTTCTATGTCAGGAATTTCGAGCCCTTTATCTGTACCCCCTTATCACACATACAGACTTATATGAGTGATATAATGCTGTAAGATTATCATGGAAAATTATTGTTTCTCCTGTATTCACGATGACAGGTCTATAGAAAGAACCTCCTTTCACAAGAGAAATACTGAACCTTTGACTTTCAAGTTTGGAAAACTTTTTTCTATTTTTATCTTAAAAATATGTTGGCAAGCATCCTTTCTTGTTTGCAGAAGCGAAAGTTAAGGACAGCTGCAATGTGGCATGTAGTATCTAAAACACCAGATTTTCAAGCAGGACTTGGCAGGGGTGCTTGGCCTCTCCTTTCACCATCTTTTACTGCAGAATGCATGTCTGTCAAGAACATCCCCAAAGCCGCCTCCACTGATTATTTTATTTTGGAATATTTTGTGCCTTCTGTAGGCTGAACTTTTTTGTTTTGCTCATAACTTTTTACTTGGTGTGGTTACATATTCAGAAGACGGCAGCACAGATCAAATTGTGCAGATAAACCTGAATGACAGAGATACTGCTGGTCTGAAGGATCATAAAGAAGATAAATCTGTTGAAATCGTGGAACAACAATGACCACGGTAGCAAAACTTGTGTTCTTGGTGCTTAGTTTTCAAAGCGCATGTTATAAGTACAATGACGGTGCACTATTAGAATATCACAGGGATGTTGTTCATTATTTAGTGGATCAATGGAGTGTCAATCATTTCAACATGAAATAGCTTCCACATTGTAAACCACAATTCTTTAATGCCCAGTAACGCAGCATGGCTGAATACAACTAGATAAAATAAAGAAAGGTACCACTGACTTATAATTTTTGAAGTGTTAATAAGCAAACCCAGTTAAAATACATACAATTTACCTGATATAGTTTAATTAGCAAATGCTTTCAGATTTTACTTTTGATTATTTAAATTTCAACACAGTTCTTTTAAACAGACCAATATTTCTGTGATTTGCAAAGCAAGCAAGCTACAGAAGTTATTTAAAATAAATCTGGCATCATAAACCAGAAGAGGTTCACTGCCTTTAATGAAGTAATTTATTTCTCCAAATAGTTATATAGAGATCGAGACTAGTAATAGTTATTGGATAGACCAATACGAGTTCAATCATGAAGGGGAGAGTTTAAGTGCTGTAAGATTTGTGAAAAACCTGCCACAGCCTCAGTTAACATTTCTTGATTTTCTCAGACATCCAGACACAAGGAAACCCTCCAAATTCATGAGCACTGCTTTGTGTCAGCATTTTTCATTTTGCACTGTCAAATGACCATAAAAGTTGCATTTAACGTTTTTGTTTCAAGTATATTTTCAAATATACTCATTGTCACAAAAAGGTTTTGATTACTGAAAAAATGTATCACCTTAATAAAGTTATAGAGATTTATCAAGCCATCGAGGTCTGATGAGACCTTTGCTACGGGTAAGTTGTGTTAATTTACTTTCCAGTGTGCAACTGAAATGCATTAAAACTAAGTGGTTTGTGCACTATGTAAAACAAACCAAAAACCTTTCCTGTTACTACACCATTAGAATAAAATAATGTCTATCCTCTGGCATTTTGATGTGTGACATATTAACAAAAGCTAAATGAAAACAGGAAAACTAAGCAAACTACTATTAAAAGTACAAAATTTCTTTCAGAGTTACAATTAGGTTACAAACTTACTTCATCACATTTCCCTTTGAGAGAAAAGGTATAACTTAAATTGATTTCAGACCCACATTATCACCTTATTTTCATCATACTAAAAAGAGGATGTTGTTAGAGAAGCAAAATGAAGTTCCCAAAGCATGGTCTGCTCTCCCAGCCACTGTCAAGTCCTTTTGTGATGGTGTCATGGTTTAACCCTAACCGGCAATGAGCCCCACACAGCTGCTCTCTCACTCCCCGCCCCCAGCGGGATGGGGGAGAGAATAGGAATAGTAAAAGTGAGAAAACTCATGTGTTGAGATAAAGACAGTTTAATAGGCAAACTATGTGTTGTGTCCAAGTTGTTTCTGGATACCTTTTAAAATGGAGCGCCCACAACCTTTTTCTTCCTTTGCTTTTTAATAGAGCATATTTTTGTTTGAAAACAACTTTTTACACAAGTTCATTTACTTCAGTTCCTTAAATTATACCAAGCATACAACAACAAATCATTTTCTTCAACAACCATTCATGATGTTATTCTGAATTATACAAAATTACATAAATAATGTTAATTAAAGACTTCAGGTTACATGCTGCATACAAGACATTTTAGAAATAAAGTTCTAAAGAAATATCACTGTTATAAACTTGTTCACATATGAAATTAAGCATATATTTATGGTCTGGATAATATATCAAACCTTTTCAATAAGCATCAATTTGAAGATTGTGTACAACTTATTACAAAGCAATTTATTTTCCAGATTGCTATCTGGTGAAGCATATTCTTCCCATTATCAGTCAACTTACTTAGTCTTTGAGCAGCCTCCAGGGCATCATTTGCAGAATCAGCTACAAAGAATCTCTGAACTGTAACCCCATGGTCTGCCATTAGTTTTTTGCTTTGGTACTCCTGCAGGTTCAGCCATCGTCTAGGGGTTAATTGAACAGCCTAGAAAAATGAGAGGGGAAAATAACATAATGCTCATTAAGAACAGTTCATGAGACTGCCCACTGAGCTCTTCCACCTTAGGGTTATCTCCAACCAGCAGTTAAACAGCACTATTTCAGAGAAAAGGTAAAATACGTATTGATTTACTTAAGTGCCTTTTCTTAACATTTGTGCATCCAAAGTACTCTGAAAGCTACAGACATTTTTTAAAAGCCACACAAGGCTCACTGGGTGACCCTGGCTAGACAAAATTCTTTGCATTTAATATCAATGCAGACTGGCAAACTTGGCTTGAACTCTGAAGTCTATTTATGTTTTTATCTTATCCTGTGGTATAGAAATATTAACACACTTACCTTAAAACAAATGAATTGTTTCATACTAAATATCCTTATTTCCACTAAATTCCATATAATTCTTGCCTATCAAATTATTTCTACTGATTCTATGCATTTATTGCAGCATACCTGAGAAGAAAAACAACTGATGTGGAATTAGCATCATCTTGTAGGAAACTATATACTGATATATATTTTTTTCAGTGGTCTGTTATATATGTTTAGTTGGTTGCACTTCCAAGTATATTTTGTTGAGGACGTTAGTACAACTACATCAGCCAAACAAGGCCAACAACAGTTGGCAAAGTATTTACCTTCCATTCTCAACATGCAAGTTTGGATGCCTGCGTGTGCATATATATCCATATATATCATAGATACACAGACATGGCAACCTTGCACACACACACAAATATCACATTTGCTCGTCTTGGCAGTAACCACTGAGTACAGACACTGTAAAAGTCACGGGATCATTACTGAATGATTTTAAGAAAGGACACATTCTCCACACAGGATACACTGCTACAGACAAAAGCAATAATTAAGGAGCTGTCACTGACTCCTAGTACTGGTATAATGGCAAAAGTGGCACTGGCTCCTGGCAAAGGTATAATCCCATCCTGTGCCAGCAAAAGATGCTCTTCCCACATGGAGAGATGAACTGTTCTACTAGCAGACAGCCCACAAACAATTCTTGGTTTCTCCTGAAGTAAGGAGCACAGTATGCAATCCAGCACTATATATTTAGTTATGTTAGACAAAGAGGATTATTTACTGTACTAATACTTTGATCTCTAAAAGCATGATAAGAAATATTATCCTAATTCAACTTTATACTGAAAACAAAAAACCTCCATGCTAAAATCTTTCAATAATACATACCCTTTTGACTACTAGAATTTTAAATGCTGCAATGGATCAAAAGCAAACCTTCATCGGTTCCTGCTTGCTTTGAAAAGCTGCACAAGACTGATGCATAAAGAAATTACAAAAACCATCTTTTACAGTATGTACCCACATGCTTTCTCTAAAAGTGACTCCCACTGAACTTAAACACTTACAAATAGCTCAGAATGACACATTTTAAATTCTTTTAACTGTAACCTAGTTAATACATTTCAGAAGAATAAAGTGACATATTGTCAGTATGCTCTACGGCTATCTCTAATTCTAGGCATCATACAGGCACCTGAGTATGTGCTATATTCCTCCATGTTATTCCGAGATAACATGTTGTTACATTTATGCAATGCTTTCAAATGTAGGGTCAAAATTTAAAGTCACTTTCACAACTGTTGACATTTCATTTGCTTTCCTATTATAACTTATCAGTTAGGCTCTAACAGCTATTACTTCATGATCATTTCCACAAAGGGATTAACACTAGCAGCCAAGAGGGACCCTGAAGTTCAATTCTAGCCTCCTATAAAAAAAGGCCAGAGAATTTCAACCAAAAGCTCAACCACGAGCTCATAGTTTCTATCAAGCTACAGAAGTGCTTTTTGCGTGACTGGTGAAAATGACAGCTTTATCCCTGACAATCATTAACCTTCTCTCTGTCATTGTTTCTCTAAAGACTACCTCATAATAAGTATATCATCATTATTAGTAGTATATCATCATTATTAGTAGTATAATGAAGACAGAGTACATCACTACTGATACATGCATATAATCTATTCACATACACACAGTGAAGAGAAGCATCACCTGCATCTGCACAGGCAGACAGGAGTCTACTAACATGTTATCTGACCACTACCATAAGACTAAAATACACTTCTAAAAGCTCACCCCCCCCCCCCCCAGCCTCCCCCCCCCCCCCCCCCCAGCTGTCATCAGTAGCGAAAGAACATCCCAACAGCAATGAGAAACCGACTGCATTAGCAGAAGGAGGGAGGGGAGGAAGGAGGAAAAACCAATACACATCTGCATCCAACCTAACTGGCTTTCCGGCATTCTGCTTGAGTTAAAAGTTGTATCTGATGTGTGCGCTCCCTCCTTAACGCCCAGAGCTACAGCAGGAGAACAGCCACAAGGACATTTCTCAATCCATTTCTCTTGAGCAACAAGAGTATTTACCAATCTGACTTTCAGGGTTCAGAAAAATAAGCTCACACCTTTGGTTAAAGCAGATTGACTTATACCAAAATAAACAAAACCATCAATTCTAATTTAAATCTGAAAGGAAGAAACCTTGATTTAAACAATCAATTATAATCCAAATCTGTATCTGTACTTTCCAGAAGAAAGGTTAATTTGCCTCAGCTTGAAGTTGATTTGAAACAAAGAATAAGTCTATGCTAAGTTTGACAGCACTTTTTTTTCCTCTATTATATATTTATAAATCTTACAGATACAGTTCTTTATTTTTATGTTATGTAATTTTGTGTATACTAGGAGCCAAAAGATTAGAGAAATACGTCAAGCTGCTCTTGGATAGAATTAAATAAATATAGGGAAAAAAAATGTTAACATTGATGTATTAAATAAAAGGCTGAGTTAAAAGTTTTACTAAGATTTCTCTTATACATATGTTTACTTACAATCTATTTTTCTCTTATGCTTAAGCGTGTCTATTTACAACTAACTGGTTTAGATAAAGATTTCTACAGGTCAGTAATACAGCTGATAACATTTTGGTCCCTAGGTTTATAAATTAAGAACACTTCTTCAAAACAGCATTTACTCATCATTTAGAAAAACAAATCAGTTTCACATGTAGGTGTTACTAAGCTGATCTAAATCAAATAAACAAAAGGAAAATATTCAAACTATCTTATTCTGGGGCAGACTTTTGTTGCTGCTGCTTGACAAAAGTCTCTTTCACCACAACTTGATTTCAAATTTTGTTTGGGTAGGAATTAAATAGGTAAGGAATTTGCAATGCAGCACAGTGTGTCAACTGACATCTCCGCTGTTAGTTCAAACCAGCAAGGCTTAAGTAATAAAACCTTTTAAGGACTCTTAAATAATGTGGACTGCAAAAGGCCACTACCTAATAAAGGCCACCGGTGATAACTCACAACATGTGACAGATACAGAACAGAGCTGAGAGCAAGAAAAGCAGTCAAAGCTCCATTTCCATTTGTTTGATGAAGAAGGGTCACCTTCAGTGCCACCCATCTGCTGTGCCTCACTCCAGCGCTAACTCAGCTCCAGCCTAGTTAATGAATAAAGCAAGCCTAACCGCTCCAACGGGAACCTGCAATGAGCTCTGTTCCCAACCGCCCTCCTGGCACGTTACAAAAGCTTTTGGCATATATCAGTTTTACAACTTGAAAATTAACTTAAAACATTCCACAGGGATGCTCCAAATCATTGCTGAGCTGTTAAAAATCATATTACATATACACACAGTGCATATATACATAAGCATATAGACATAGGTCTGTTCTTTTATAAAAATTATCAGTTAAGAGATTATGAGAATATTTCCTTCATAAATTATGAACCAGACAGGTCTCAGGAACACAGGAAGGAAATAAGAGAATTATTCATTTGAAAGAACTATCAAAGCAGTCCTAAGGATGACAAAACAAAGATGTGGCCAAGAACTGCTGGCATAGAAAAGCAAAGCCTACCAACTTGAGTTTAGGAAGCACCTACATTTTTTTCCTCTCCTGTATTATACAATTCTAAGGGAGACCATCTTGCTGAGTGCCAACTGAAGACTTTCAATCGAGACTTTCCACAGAAGACAAACTCCTGGTTGTGAATGAACTACTCAATAAAATGAGTTAGTACAGCCTACCACTGTACACAGGAGTACAATATATTTAAGAAACCAACTGTGACAAAGCCTGTCTTAGAAGCTCTGAAGAGCAAGGAACATGAAAAACTTGCTTTAAAGCACTTGCAGTATACACACCATATGCCTTGAGAAGAGCAGGCAAAATAAAGCAGTTACAAGAGATGAAATAAAGCAAAAGCTTTGAATCTGTGAAGATGACTACTCTTTTCAAGACCATCTTGAAAAATCAAAACAGTTGCAAACATATGCATTTTAGGCCTAAGGCACCAAAAAAGTGACCATAAGATGTTAGACATGCGAGTAAACAGATGATTCCCTAAATTAATTCCCAATTCAAAGTTGTTTCACTTGCAATAAATATATGTCTGAACGACCTAAAAGGGACAACAATAATCAATTAGTACAAGAATCTTGAAAAAGCCTTGCCAGATGAGTTCCCAACCCTTTCAAATATATTTATACCAAGCATTCACAAGAATTTGAGATTAGCTTCAAATAGCGTAAATTTCTTGGGTATCAGAAATTTTCATGCATCCTACAGATAAATATACACCTGAGACTGACTGTAACAGTGCTACTGCACAAATGTACAGCCTTAAGACAGCCTAGACAGGAGTCTACCAAGCTTTGAAAGAAAGCTATTTCCCATAACTAGTCTTCTACAGGCAGACATAACCTCTCCCTTCCCCTTGAGACTTATTAGGAAGACACTTTAACATGACACAGAATACAACTCCAGCGACGCTCACCTTTGTATTATTTATTTTCCCATTCTGCAGCTCTACTCTTGTCAACAATTTAATTGCTCTCAGCAGCATTAAACAGCACTGATAGATTCACCAGCCCAGTCCTGTGTCTCATGAAAGACAGACTGCAGAATTACATTGTAAATTACCACCAGAAAAAATAATTTCAAACTGAAAGAGGGCAGGGGGAAGCAAGTAAAAGGGAAGCTAAAGCACAAGAAAGCAGAGGCTACCTTCTAAGAATTTCTGTTCGTTATTAATTCTCACCACCTTCTATTCCCAGCTTATGCTCTGCTTCAATACTTTTATCTCTTCTCCCCACACACTAGTTGGAAAACCAAACTGGAAAACATTGTACATCTCTCAGATCTTTCCATGCAGCTTTGTCTGTGGTTGAAACACAGTATGCTCCCACAGTTTAAGATATAGCTGTGTTTCATCTGTTTCTTTATTGCAAAGTTGCATTTGAGCACAAGGATCACATTCTGTTATGCTAGCCTGTGAAGAAGAGCCTGGAAATAGTACGCGGAGTCTAGTAAAACCTGACTCCCTGTGTGATGTCTTATGTTTCATCTTCATAAGATGACAGCCAAGAACTAGAAAATTATCCACTGGTAGCATTTTTCTGTTACCCTTTAAGACATTTTTTCTAACAAAAAAAGTTTTGAAACATCTTACTAAACTTACACACATTCTCATTACTGTAAATACACCTTAGCCTTGAATATTTACTTCTGTCAAGCTCTGAACAGCCCAAAAAATGGCTGTAGGTTCAAATACATCTTTCTAAACTGTTTTGTAGTGGCATTTTACTTCTTAGCATGTCGGCTACTGTTTCTATAACAAAGAAAACCTTAAAATCACTCCAGTGAGCCTAAATGAAAATCCAGACAATATGTTTCCATGAAACAGAACAAAGAGAAACTCAAACTAAAGGATTTAGTCTTTTGAAAGCAAGTTCTTATTAAAAGGCTAAAATAAACATCACTTATGGCTCTGATGAAGACTTCCAACAGACCTTAAATAGCTACAAGAAAAAAAAATTGCTTTCATATGAGCTCTTTATGTGTATTGTGTATCGATATACACACGGTAGCTGACGAGTAGCTCTTATTTGAGATTCGGATATGCCAGATAAGTTGAAAGGGTGTTTTTTTCTTTATTTTAAATCACAAATAAGCTTTAAGAATAAATCAGTTCATAAAACTAAGAAAAACATCAGTACTCGTGAGTAATCATGTACATCCATGTTTTATATAATTTATTATTTACAATATAGTTTTAAAGAGGAATTAAATTCTTCCTAATAAGATATTTCTTAAGATTAAATTTCTAACATAAGTGCTTATCAAAGAGATTAATATATTTAAATAGGACTCTATTACAACTGATAATGTTTCCTTAGAGCCTGACAACAGCACCAGAAATCCCAAAACTCAAGTAAGTGGAACTCAACTGAACAGTAACATGAAGTGAGATGAAGGCAGAACTACTTAATCAAGTAGAAGTTTCACATTGGATTCTCTCCTGGTGGCTAGAATTATTTGGCATTCTCCAAAAACACAAAGTTGTACGCTTGGGGTTCACCTCTAATCTCCCTTCCTTTCTCCACTCCACGATTTTTGTTACCCGTCAGAATCACATTAATATGGACCAAAGGTCTATAGACAGGCAAGGATTTCAGAAAAATACTGTTAACAGTAATTGCATATTTTGTTCTCAAAAGCTTTCTGTTCGAAGTTATTTTTTTATATACCTAGATACCATGTTTGGTCCAAGTATGTATGCACAGTATCATTAAAATGAGTGGCATACCCATCAAGAAATCAAACATCTCTTCTTGACCATCTTAACAAGGCCAGGTGTTGCATCACTGTATCGGTAGTTTATTGACTGCTGCTAGAGAAAAAAATTGATTGTTCACATAACCTGCATAACCTCTTATTTCCCACCTTTGTTTTGTTTCATTTTTTAATATAAAATGCTAAGTGTTCTGCAAATAATGTATTTGGAGAGTATTTGCATTAGATTCTTCCACTACTCTCCGTTTGCCAATTCTTGAGCTGACCCATGGTAAAAAAAATAATTTGCATTATTTGAATAGTATGGGCTAAATAATAATATAGTTTAATGGGAGTGGAACTACAAGTACATTTTATAGCAGGAATCAACTTCAATATACATTTTTTTAAAAAAAGATTTAGAAAACACTGCAACAAAGAGGCTTCTTTGTCCTTTTATATATATGCAGCATTAACTACTCTGATGTGCAACATCTTTCAGATGACCCAGGAGGTATCTTTTGAGTGCTTGCTTTTGAAAAAAGAAAACTTTCACACATTAAACAGGAGAAACGCTCCCAACGTGTTCACCAAGAAGTTTGCAAATTGCATGTTAACTACCTCAGGAAAACTCTGCTCAGAAATAAATGTTCCATCCGACCACAAAACAAAAGCAGCATCAGTAAATGCAAGATTCATCAAACCAGACTACCGATTATTTCTTATCTGAACTTACATGCTCAGTACTACTCAGTATAATGTTTCCTCATGCTCTGGCCTCCCTGATAAAACCTCTAAGGCTGACTCCAGGACTGATGATTTTGCATAAACACTGCTGTATACCATGTATGCAGCAGGTACTGAGAGATGTCACACTGGAGCAGGTAAGATAAGCAGACAAGATAAGCAGACAAGCTTTAATAAACAAACAAGCAGAAACCACCACGATGACATGCATGCATGTGAAAAAATCAGTGGCTTTTTGAAGCCAAACCAGCTCATAGCAGAACCGTACACGCAGCTGTGTCAGTAGAACAACTGAAGCTTGTGACAGGAACATTTTCAGCCAGCCGTGTTACCAACTGCTGTAACTTTGCACTTACCCTTCAACTCGATAAGCTACTACTACAAGATAGCATTCTTCCAAAAAGCACAATGAAAGTAAAATCATTTTTGAAACTATCAACAAGGGCTGGAGCACAGTGTTTGCAGGCAGATCCCACTACCTACCTGTAGAATTCTAACTGTTAAGCACCACATATTTTTTGTTAAACATGAATGAACCACTCTCTTCTGTAACAAGTGTATGAAGAAACTGTCAAAAAGAAGAACTTGAAAGGTCAAGTTTGACAAACAACTGAAGATTCAAATTATAATCTCTATTACAACCAAGACCTTTTGGTCTTAAGAAAATTATTTCAAAAAAAATTTGCGCCATTTCATACCTAATTCCACATGGAACTACCTTGGCTAAGCATCCACAACTAAGTATTGCACCATATCAAGTTCTGGGATCATGTTTAGACAATTTAAAAAAAAAAAAAAAAAAAACCACACCCTAACCTTAAACACTTATTTTCTCTTAGGAACTAAGAGAACTGTAAATACTTATTTTCTCTTAGGAACTTCAGGTCAAATCTGTACTTTTGGAAAATGACAAATAATTCTAGCTGGCAGAAGAGAATCCAGTAATAACCATCACTATTAAAGAAAACAACACCACCACCACCACAACCACCACTAAGTAAATTTCTGGGATAACTGAACAACCCTTGACACAGCTATATCATTTCAGCAGCTCTACTGTTTACATTAACCCAGCCTAATGCATTTTATTGCATGACTGTTGAAAGGAAGACACTTTAGTGACATCCAACATTCCCTTTTCATTCACAGTATGAATAGAAGCCAGTATGAAACAAAGACAGATCTCTTCAAAGCAACCAACAGCAAAGCTGATCAAATGAACGTATACTCATTTCTTCCCCCTCTGCTACTCCACTGAAGTAATGTAGCTAACTGTGCTACTACTGGCTATCCTGTGACAGTATAAAACAGCTCTACTAACATCAACTATCTCTGCATTAATGCAAATTCTATGTCAAATGTATATAATATCAAGTTTTATAAGTATGGATTATATTGTAATGGTTATACTGGAAACAAGTCACTGGGGGAGAAAAACTGTGGTGTCTATGGAGGGGTATTTTAGATGGATTCTGTGTCCAAAATAAAAAGGAAATGTGTTTAGCGCATCTTATCTAAAATAAAAGCATCTAGCAAAAAAAAAAAAAAAAATCTATTTGCTTACCCAACACATTCTACAGCATTCCAGTTTATTCAATTTGTGCACTCTGACCTGTAATATAATTCCAAGTGGATATGAAAGAAAACAGATACACAAAGATGACAGTAATGAAACAGCATACCATTCACCAACGTAAGAAATAAACCTTTATTATATTTATTGTCATACAGCTACTGTAATTGACAAAGTTGTAGCAAAAGTTCCTATCAAAAAGGAACCACCAGAAACACAACTAAATGGCACACCTTCATACAAACCACCTCAGGTACAGGTACATAAGTTCATATACTTGAAATGTACCACATAAGCCATGGAAACAAACTAAAACACTTATTTTGGTTTGTTGTCTCTCCAAGGATGACTAACGCCACACACCTATGGGTATATTGTGAAAAATAGGACAGCAAATGTCCCTCCCCTGTTGGCCACCACAAGTCAATAATTTTAATTTTCCAAAGCAGGAGTTAGCATCCAGACTATCCTATTAAAAAGCCACAGAGGAAACCATCTTCCATCAATATCCCAAATTGTTCACTTTAGACTGGATACAACATGGCAGTGAGGTCCCTTTGGTATCAGCAGAGACCATCAGCTTCAGCCAACACTGCACATTTTGATCAAAGTCTCAATCTAGACTTCTGTGATATATTTATAAGGGATAAAACTGATTCTGTCTTCAATATTTTCCTGACAAAAACAGAGTTTCCATACTTTTGTCCACAGCAGTTAGGAATTGTTCATTTCTTACAGTTTGTATCAAAACAGTGTAAACAATCTTGACCTTAAATATCAGCATTTGATCTTAAAATCTTCCACAGTTACAGCTGAAGACCTTTTAAGAGTTAAGTTCCATTATGTATTCCTATAAATGGGAACGCATTTTAATGCAATTAAGACAGAGGCAACACACAACAAATTCTAATTAACAGTTATAGGCCTTTTAATTCCAGATTTATTACTTAGAATACACCACACAAGACATCTTGAGCAGTAAAATGCAGTATGTCTCAGAGAAAAAAAAAAAATAATCACACTTCCCAGCTCTTTAAAGGCTACGACATTTTGATCAATAAACTGTAGGGGCAATTTACTGTTTTATACCACTGAACCATATACTCACTTTTCAGAATGAGTGAGATCTGTCACTGCAATTGTTAAGGTTTATGTAACTCTCAACTTCAAATAAAATTTAAAAAAAACCCCATGAAATATGACACTATATTGTTGTTTACTAAAGCTAGACAGCCTGTTCTGCTGGATAATTATTACTACTCCTAGCAGCTATATGACTCTTTGAAACAAGACGCCTGTGTTAAATAACTAAATTACTCTCTTCATATGTGGAAAAAAAAAAACAAAAAAACAAAAAAAAACTGGGGGCTTGGTTATAAAAGGAGCACTCAGTTGATACTGAGATTTCTACCGTCAAATTGTTTACAAAAAATGAGACTCAGACAAACAGTTGAGAGGATGGCCAAGAGCTTGAAAAGGGTAAGCTTTAAGTACACACACGTCAACAATTTCAAAAGAGTGAAACAGGAAGCTGTTTCTGCTCAGAAGTCTGCATTACTGAAAATCTAAACATTATGTTGAGCAAGCAAATCTTGACAGCAAAGCCCAAAGTTAAATCCTGTTCTGGAAAATCTTTGCCCAGCATTGCCTTAATATTGTTTTTCAATTACCCAAACAAGCTTATTTAAAACCGAGCATTCTGAAACCTCTGAAAACACTAATCCACCCCTACGTCATGCTTAGACTGAAGAAGTGTATCAGCTCAAGCCATAGGCAGTTTAGTGACATTTAAACAGCAGCACACTCAAGCAATCGACCAATTGCTCACCTCGTGCTTCTGCAATCCAGGAGAACTTGCGCTGTGTCACACCTGTCTGCCTCACGCGGTCTTCCAACCAAAGCTGACAGCAGCTTAGACTTCACCGTCACCCTCCCATACATTGCTGACATACCCTCACACAGTTAAAGAGCCCCTCTAACAGCCAAGTGCTTTCTATTACTTGAAACCAAGAAGCCACTGTACTGGCAGAAGTCACTGCTGCAGGGCTGTGCTTCACCATTTCTGCCCAGACCACCCGGAGGCAAACTGCCACCACGGCTCCCCGGTTGCTCGCTCCTACGCTCTCCCTCGTGTCCCTCAGCCTGAAGCAGAGCTAACCCAGCAGAAAGCTTCTTTTCCTGGCCATCTAATTCCATGACCCAACCCACCAGAGGATGAGGTGAAGATGAGAGCCAGTGCAGGAGACACACCAGCCATGCAGCGGTGAGGGCAGGACCACCCCTTCTGCCACCAGCCTGCCCTTACCCCGGGGTAGCAGGGACACCGGACTGCACAGCCTCATGCAAACCAAGCTAACAACATGCTCACAACTGAACTGCACATTTCCTTCTGAAGCAACTACCTAATTCACTGCAATTCATTGTAGAGAACAGTAACACTCCAGAGAAGGTATAGTTCAGAAGTCTACAGTTTAAAAACAGTCAAAGGATTTTTTTTTTCTTATACTAGGTGTTTGTGTCACCATTTTAATCCTAGTTCATGCAATCTAAACAAGTGCTTAGTTAAATCTTCCCCTGAAGACTTCCACATAGTTCAAGGAAAAGCCAATTTCTCTTGTCATGTTGTAAGGTTCTTTTAATAGGAGCCACTGCACAACAGAGATAGGAAGGCAGGAATCACAGTGCATCACAGCAGGAAACATCAAGACGGTTACAAACATCAAAGAAATAAAAAGAAGAGCTTTCTTGAATGAGTAACATGTCAATTTCAGAAAAGGAAGCTAACTGAAAAGCAAAAGAAGGTATATTTAGTTATCTCATCCTTTTCAGTTAAGAGAAACTACCTTCCATTGCCAGGTAGCAGCGATTGTTCTAATGCAATGTCATAAAGCAAGGATATAAACACCTACCTGCAGACAACAAAGCCTGCTAAGAACTAATAAATGCCAATTGACATCACTTGTCTGTTAAGAAAGAGGCAGTCACCAATTACCAACAGAATGAGAATTTGTTTAACGATTATGTTAATTTACTGAACTCTTACTAGACAGATATACAGGCAGTATTGATGAGTTCCATAAGGCATTATAAAGCACAGCTGAACTGTTTAAAAACAAAGCCAGAACATATTGTACACTATTTAAGAGAGTCATAAAAGCCTGGTAGTGAGTGAATCCTCAGGATCCTCTCTGAAAAAAGCACAAGTTTTCAGAACTGTATGGATCTGAAATCCTGCTGCCGCAGTAGAAAACTTCCCATCGATGTGCACGGGAGCTTGGACCCCAGGATTCCAACCCTCCTGAACACAGGTGAGAGATCACGCACATCTGGCACACGAAGTGTCTGCGCTTTGTAAACCTTGCAGAGGCACATGCCGGATTGGGCATGTGTTAACGTACATCTGCTCTAAAAGGTAGAGACTGTTTGAGAAACTGTGTCCGAGATGATACATCAGCTCCACTGAGCTCACCAGGGCAGAGGCTGAAGGACTCAGGTTAGGGATGCTGAAGAACACGGTACATCGCATTGTCCAGACCACCACCTATTGTACCTTGTTGTTGTTGTTGCTACTAATAAAGTCTAACCTATCTACAGGAGTAGTGTAGTAAAAGATTGTCCATCTGCAGATTTAGTGCAGTGTAATGTGGCCCTGAAAACAACAAGCAACTATTAAACCTTCAATGCATAATTTCTCTTTGCTCGTGTTAGGGCTGTGTCTAGTTTCTCTTTTTTATATCTTAAAGATTTTAAGTTCCTAAATTAAGAAGGAAATAGAAAATGGCTTTTCAATCAAGAAAAGAATGACTATAAGCACTATCTGTTAATTTGTAATCATTTGTTCATACACAATTTAAATAAGAAACAATGCTACTTTCTCCTTTAAATTCCAGGTCTTGCCAAAGGAGTTTTATTTCAACAATATCATAGACATTAACAGCAATTGATATCAAATAAACACCTATAAAATACTCTCGAAATGATGTGGCCATATAAGCCATGCTTCTGCTTTTTAAGGAGAAAACACAAAGTCAGACCCAAGAGACTGCAGCAGGGTGCACATTTAGTAAGAGTAAGAAGGTTTGACATTTACGTGTAATACAGGACAGTTCAAAGTAGCAAGATCCTGCAGAAACCATTTAGAAAAAGAAGTTTTGGCCTCAACCTGAACAGCCTACCCTGAATGTTAAAATTAACCTTGGAGAATGAACGATTTATTTAAAGAAATAAGCCTACCAGATTTGACCCCCAAGTCAAGTCATGAATCAAACTCCCTCACTTTCCCCTGATTTCCTCACTAAAGTGGGTGAACCTTCCCAAAACTCACTTACTAGCTGAACTACCAACTTTGCAAAGTAATTGCATCTAAAAATACACAACTCTATTTGAGCTTTTCAAATGCCATCATAACTAGGGGGACTGAACATTTCGTTCACTAACCACTACCTCAAAATTAATTTATTAATAAATATGTAAAACACTCATGAGGATTTACCTCTTCCACCTGTATACCAACATTCCTTGCGACTAAAAACATATTTAACTGTAATGACATATTAATCAATAAGCTGTTTGGAAACATATAATGATACTTCAACATCCCCCTTTATTTTTGATTCAGCATTTTCTTTCCTGTCTCAATGATGGAATTCCTCGACCAGGAAGGAGGAACGTCAGGAGCGTGTCCATCAGTTCTGAACTGGCTGAATGCTGCCAAGGCTTTCTTAGTTTTATTTATCTCTTTCATTAAAACCCACCTTCTAAATCTTTCCACAGTGGCTCCAACAAAAAAACAGCATAATTTTGCCTGGCTTTAATAGATGTCACAGAAACAGAAGCATACTCCAGAAGACTGAATCAAACTAATTCACATATCATTCACAACTCTGAAACCTAGATTTACAAAGCTATACAGATTGGATTTAAAAATGGAAAAACATCTATTCAGGAACCTTTCCCTTTTACCCAAGTCACAGCAATATGTGAAAAACACTAAGTTTTAGAAGCATGTCAGTTATATCTTGGGTATTTCACGGTATTGCAGATAAAATGGTAAGGATTACTTAAGCTTTGCCAGTCTCTTAGTAAATGTACTCAGGGAGGAAGTGTGGCTGAAAGCCCTGAACTGCTATTTTAACAAAACCGTAATGCCTCTCTTAACAGTTCTCCTGAATGTTCCTGTTAGCTGTCTACTGCAAGAAACATTTTTACTTCAAGAGTTCCCAAATGCCTCTCTCCATACCTTTCTGTCCTACTATGTTCTTTTGATTTTATCTGGTACTCCTTGTCCTTCTATAATCAGTCTGATTGCAAACTGATTGATCCCAGTCTCTGCACTCCCTTGGAAATGACGCAGCGTGGTGAGATGTTCCTACACTGCTGAACTCATTTGGGTCATGAGCTCAAAAAAAAAAAAAAAAAAGAAACTACACAATTCTGTTCCAATGTGCCTTTAAATCACATTTATAAACTTGTCTTTCTGATTTATCCTTCTGTTTATTTCTCATGCAAGGAGGCAGAGACAAGAATGAACTTGAAGCAATTCCTTCCCTCATTGCAGATTTCAAGTCTCCAGCAATGATTATACTTTACAGACTTATTTACAGCTTGCTTACTCACAGGGATTTTGACAGCTATTCTGTAAATACATTCTCCCACCCACTAAGCTCCATTGTAAACTACCAGGAACATGCGCAGGGTCAGACTTGAGCTCCTTCTGTCATCCTTATTCTCCTTATCTCAGAAAACCAGAATCTGAGCCCACATCCTTGTGCCCTACAAGGTAGATCCTAGCAGCTACCACCTGCATGATCTTTCTGGGTGTCTGTGGACATGGTTTTGCAAGGACTGCAGTCCTTAGAAGTAAAGGAGGAGACAGTGAAAAGAACGTCCTCTTGGACAGCAGGACCTGGACCTCACTACTCTGTTGTCCCAGCTGTCCCATGCCTTGCCAGCCTATTGTTCAGCAGTTGTTTCCCTCAGGCTGCTACAGACTGATCTCCAAATTAAGGACATTGCGAAATCCCTGACAACCTGTATCCTGCACCTCCACCCAGGGAAGTACGGAGGCCTCTATTTACATGCAAACACCAAAATAGAAATTGTTGCAAATTAAGGGACAGCACACTTCTGACACTGACGAGTTCTCTGACGGATTCTGCTCAGTGTTTAAAGACTGACTGAGCAGAGCTGAGTAGACCCAAATCCCACTCTCTCACCTGAGCAGTGAATCACCAGCAACCTCGGCCAGCCCAGCCAAAACATGGCAGGCTCCTTATTCTATGAGATTACAAGAAAACTTTCTGGTTTCAACAACATGCCTAAAGTCACATAACAAACAGGATGTCTACAAAACAAAGCATCCCACCCAAACACAAAGCTGCTAAATCCACTCAAAGGGGCAAACAATTTTGCCCTAGGTAGGGAATATGCCCCCCCTGCTTACTTCAGGTAACATTTGCAAAATATTTTTTTCTTGCATTCTTTAACCAAACTTCAGCAGAATAGAACAGTATTAAAAATACTTATTGTGCATCCACACATGCCCAAGAAACAAGCATGCCTACAGCAGCTTTATACTTCTGGAATCAATTTGCAGAGCCTTTGCTTGGGTAAAGGAAACAAGAGTATGAATTCACAGATTCAATTTCTGCTTTTGTCAACATGCTAGCCAGCAGTACCACTGCATTGCATTAGTAATTAATTTTAGTCAAATTATGCTCATTTTGCTTATTTAAAACTTCAAAGCTTTAGGAAAAGCATACTTTCCTGACCCAAAAAGTAAAGGCTTTGAAGTATCTGATGAAAACAAACTCACTACTATACACAACTGCATAATCAGTTGCAGAGAATATTGTAGTACATTCCTTGCCTTTGCAAATGAAAGAAGATTGTTGGTGATAATGCACCACATACTCAAAAAGTTAAATGAGCTATCTTCTCAACAAAAATCTGAAATATTCTTTTATTTTAAATATCTTGTGGGGAAATTTAATATTTTTGTTCTCTTCTTGTAAAGTGCTTTACATTCCTAATAGTTTTATGTAACTATGAACAAATGCTTTAAATATTAAATATAACCAGGAAAAAAATTATTCTAAAACTATTTTAACACCAACCATGAGATACGAAGAGTATCCCCACTATCAATTTTTTGTACACTTCATCCTAATTAAGCTTCCTGACTTGTTACAAAACTCAAAGCATGGTCAATGGGTTGACCAGAAATGTTTCTGAATTCATGGCTCAAGTAATTATATCATAGTAGTCACCGATATTTCAAGAAAAACACCCATAAGATGCCAATTTGGACAGTTTGAGCTCCATTTCTCATCACAGAGAAGCAAATATGAAGCATACTCAGTTTTTTTTGTTCTAGCTCTTTAATACTTGAAGTAAAATCATGATAATTTCCATGCTACCTAATTATGTCATCACAGAAGATTATGACTTTGAGCACTAAGCAGCACAGCACTCCCAAGCAATAAAGATGCAAATGCCCACAGCAGTAAAATAAAGAAATACAGAGAAGTTATCTACAGCAAGAGCTATACTGCATGTCTGAGTCCCAGCTGGTTTACCAAACCAGGGCAGAATGGACCGTAACAGTTCCTATCCTGAAAGCACCGAAAAACGACTGGCACATAACTTTTGTTTAAATCTGAATGCTTCACACTTTTATTGTTTTTTTTTAAATCATGCTTCCAGTTAGACCATTTGACTTAGACTGACATGAAGCAAACTCAAAGGAACAGACATACAAGAGGAAGACAGTCTTCCAGCTGCTTGGGCAGAAACCAGAAACTGCCACAGAATAATCGATGAAAGTATGCCTTTAATAGGAAGTCAAAAGTTGTAAACATTTTTCCTTCCTTTGCAGGTCACTTCTTTATTGAGATTTCTCCATTAGTCACACGGGAAATTCACCCTGCTGCCATTCTCAAATCTCAAAGCAAGCCTAGGACACTATGGGTAGCATCATCTCTTCATCATCAAAGACTGACCTTAAAGTGGATTTCTACACTGCTAACACTACTGATCAAACATTCCAGGCAAATAAAAGTCTATTTCAAGTCATCTCTAAGACAAAGCAATCTCTGATTTTTTGCTTCCTGGAAACGTAGGCGCACTTACCACCTGCGCTCGGCCACTTGGGATGATTGAGACTTGCAGACACGTGGAAGCTGGGTGTACAGTAAAAGCTAATCAGCAAGCAAAGTGAGTAGGGGAGAGCAATCCTTCACCAGAAGCATGTTTGTCGAGTAGCTCTTTAAAAACACTGCCTACCTACCAGCTGATAACATTAATCAGGCTCTAAGTGACAGAGGTCACCAGCAAAGCCAATGACAACCCGAAACGGCAAAGTGATGAACAAAGTGTTCATTCACTGGCAGAAATCCAATCTGTAACCAGGCAGAAACCCCCCGGCCAACCTCCTGCACAAGGTGGGAAGTATCAGCTCTGCAGGGCCGGAAAACCCCAAGTGCTCCTCCCGGCCCCGGGTGCCTCTGTGACACCGAGTGATACATCGCATCTCCATCTCAAATCTCCCACTGCTCTAGGAATGGTCTAAAAATATATCCTAGACAACTGGCTGCAATGGATGTTTTTTTCAGAATATTTCTGTTGCCAGACCTTCAAAGGAATAAGATGTATTACTGGGGTCAGGGACTTAAAAACACATATTTTGCTTTTTAATCATAAAATCTCATTTTATTTCACTCTTAACAGATGCTACCAATGTGGTGTGGGCTGAGACGTCTCTGCAACAGTGGAAGAAAATACTGAAAAATGACCAGACATTACAATCTATAACCCGTAACAGGTTGCAAGACTGCAGAGAACTCGAAACTCTCCTCACTTCCCCATCTGACAGACTGACACCTCTGCCATGTTTTTGTCACCTTGGATAGACTATCAGGCAGCTAGAAGGTTTTGAAAATGGACTGACCAAAATAACCTCTCCATTAACACTGCACAGAGAAGTAATAACTGAGAGGACATGGAAAAAAATCCCAAATAGACAGGTTATGTACCAGGGATTTTTTTTTTTACCCTTGGTTGACTCCTGCCATGAAAAGATCTATGCAGCTCCTAAAACCCAAACTTACAATAGTCATAACATAGGTCACAGGTATAAGAAATGTAGCTTTAAAAAAATTCCAATCAAGAGTATGCATGGTTCTGAATGGCACTGATAAACTCATTAAAACATATAGCTTGACTATATGGAGGAGAGGAAAGAAAAGGGGTTTAATGCAATGGAACAGAACTTCCAAGCCCAAAAGGACAATGGTGTTACTTCACTGCTTAAGGAAACTGGGAATATTCCCTGCCTTGTTGCTAGCACCTTATTACAGCCCATGCTGTATCCGTCAAAATAAACAATATCCACTGCTCTTCCTTCAGCTACAAAGCCAGTCTTCTCATCAGAGAAGGTCATCAGGTTGGCCAAGCATTTCCCCTTCATAAATCCAGGCTGCCCAGATCTCCACATTCCCAACTAGTTCTTCCTTGTTTGTACACGAGGTCCAGTAGTGTCTCCCGTTGTTGGCTCCTCAGTCATCCTCATTAGGAAGTTATCCATGCTCTCCAGAAACCTCCTGGATTACTTGATTACCTGTGCCCTGCTGCACCGTCACTCCAGCAGATACTGGAGTGAATGAAGTCCCCTATGAGGACCAGGCCCTGCTAACACAAGCCTTCCTCCAGTTGTCTGAAGCTTCATCCAATTCTTGCTGATCAAGCTGTCTCTAGCAGACACGGCCAATAACATTGCCAATAATGTTGGTCTGCCCGCTAATCCTGACCCATAGGTTCTCAGCTGGATCATCACCTCTCCCTAGATGAGGTTCCATGCTCTCCAGCTGCTCTCTCACGTAACATTTTGCATCACGTTTAAAGCTAGCTCTAAATATCGGTTCCTCTATTCCCAAAATTTATGGCATTACTTTAGACTATTTTAATCTAAGTTGTTTAACTGAGAAACAAACCCAGACTGAAACTCTGCATGAAATAATTCAATTAAATAGGTTCACAGTTTCCAATGTGTTTGGAGTGGCAGAGTTGAAGAAGCTGGCAAATTTAAGGGAAAATACATTTCTCATACCATCTTCAGACCTTAAAAAGCTGAGCAATCTATTGACCATAAAAAGTTTTCTGTTCTTTTTAATAGCCATTTCATCTATCATTTTAATAAATATCTACTTGTATCTTTTACCTTTACCTTTCATTGCTATAACTTGCACACTAAATTTTTGCCATAACTGGAATTTCACAGACACTTTTATACCAATGTTGTCTACAAGCAACTTTTAAAAATTTTTCCCCCAAGCGAGTAACTGCTTCCTTGGCTGCCACTGAATTACCAGATGTCAAATTAAACTGTTCTCTTGTCCACGGATCCCTCAGAGGAAGATCTCAAAAGAATGATGAAGTGTTCCACTAGTCATTTGTGTCTGTTTCTTAATTTGCAGCTTCACATTTTTCAGTCGAAAGTCTTGGATAAGCAGTCAAACCTACCAAACATGATCAAAAATCTCCCTTAATTCTCCATTCCTGACAATTGCTACAAAATTTTTGCATCTCACAAAGAATTTAAATGGACAAGAGTTAGACACCAAAGGTAAAGTAACTACAGTAAAAGCGATTCTCTCTCCTCCTGACACAATTTGAGACTATTGCTCATTGCTTATATTCCTCAGAGTCTATCCACTCCTGTAACACCGTGCCATTTTTTCATCTTTCCCAGTTATTGTTCCCATTAACTTGCTTATTGCTCCAGAAGTTTTCTAAATGCACACTGTACGAATGGGTGTTTAACATTGCTGCTACTGATGCTCTCAAAATATCTATCAATTTTCAGACAAATAAAACTCTTTCATTTACAGTTTAATCGTTAAAAAAAAACCAAAAAAACAAAAAAACTTTTGTTCCAAACTGAGTTACTGCCCATTGAACCCTGAAGGTCAGCATTTTGTCTGTTCCACCTTCCTTAAGAAAAACCACCAAATTTATTAACTTAAAATGCCTATGCACTTTACAGTAAGAGTCACAACTTCACTCTACAGACTTCCAACATTTATAAGCCTCTTGTACAAGCTAATCTAGCCGATAAAGATGTGCACGTAACCTTTGGTCTTTCACTTGTAAACAACACAAATTTATATGCTTTTATTATAAAAAGCAGAAAACTAAAATCCAAATCATTAAAGATACAAGTGATAGAGACAAATTTAAACTACTCTGCTCTCTGGGGCCAATCAATAAAGCACTACTGCACAAATTAAAGACAAACAGAATGGACTGAAATTGATCTGACACCAAGTACTACCAACACGCAAAGTATATAAACTCAAATGAATAATAATGTATCACTCACAAAATATTTGAAAAGTGACTTTCTTAAATGAAACAGTCTGAGTGAAATAGCCCAAACCACTGTCATGCCACGGTCTGGATAGTACCCAGAGCTTGGATTCTAAGCTTATACATTATCAGCTCATCACAGAAATAAAACAAAAGCTCATTCAAGTTTGAGATACATTCTTGTAGGTTAGGAAACCTATGAGCAAGCAGAAAGAGACCAGAAAGAGACAAGGAAGAAAAAAGCTCAAGGGTAAATCTGCTCAACAAACCAACACCTTTTAAACAAACTAACCAAACAAAAAAAAGTGAAACTCAAAAACTTACTTTGAAACTCAAAAAAATACTGAATATATTTTATGCTTTCAGTAAAAGATTTCAGCTGAGGATTTAAAAAATTGTTCCAACAAATGATTGTAACTATTTGCTATTTTTCAATTTCATCACAGTCAACATTGAGCCACTAATTATACAAGAACATGATCATCAGCATAATGTCACAAACAAAAACACCCATAATCTTGGGTTCTTATTTTCTTATTTCCATTACCAGACTAAAGGAGGGCTTCAGCCTACAGTTTAGAATCTCTCTTAAGTATCATTCATGCAACTGAGACTTCAACAGCATCTATTCAATAGCACAGCATACCTCCACTATTAAGGAATTTTTCACAGTAGTCAATCTTCTCTTAGTTTCATGCCTACTGCTGTGTTATCTAGTTAAAATATGATCAATAGCCAGCTATTAATTATGGATCAATGTTTAATTACCAGTTCCAAAGTTAGTATCATAATCAGTTGCACAGATAACATGATTTGTATGTTCTGTGTTTTATTAAAATGCTGTGGAGCGGGGAAGAGATGAGTATACAGCTAACTGATCCACAGATGGCTAGAAATTGGCTTTCTCAGCAGAGAGTATTAAAGAAGGGAATTTTCTGCAGAAAATCCTTAGAGTATATGCGCAAAGCTGCGGATTATAGTCTCAAACATGCACAGAAAGATTGGACTGCCTGCGGCAATAATGAGCTGAGCTACTTGCTACAGGTGTGGACAACAGCAACAAAAAAAATATATTAGTCACAGTTAAGTAATCCTGGAAACGTACCTGCCAGCGAGTGCCCAAAGCAGGGAGCAGAAGAATCATCCCTCTTGGCACTAAATGGATACATTTCCAATTTTTGCTGAAAATGAACCTTCCAAACAAGAGAGGGGAAAATATAGTAGAAAACCAATCTACTTCCAAGAAACAACCAAACCCCAAGTGTTTCTAAATGCTCATCTCACCTTTCTGTATTCCCAAAAGAATCTCAACATCTTTACACACTCTTCATAGTAGCCTTGCTGGCAGTCATCAGCCAGGAAGACCACATGAAAGTTTAAAAATACATAAATAAAATTGCCACACACACTGACAATATTCCAGAGAAAAGCAGGCAGAAACAAAAAGCTACTCAGATACCTGGGAAGGAAACACAGAGCTTGTCTATTGACACTTTTAACTAGTACCTCAGGGGGCAGATCAATGAAAAAAATACTTGCTCTTATAGCAAAAACTTTAATGAATTCTAAATATACCAAAGCAAAGTAAGGAGTCTATTTGGGTAAACTGGTTGGGAGTTCAGATAGAAGGCACGGAGGAAGGGTTTATTTATCTACAGCCAGGTTTAAGACCGCAGGTGGCCCAGCTAATTCTCAATTTAATGTCATATTCACGCATGCTGTCTCTTCTTATCTGATTAGCCCTATCCACTGATTACACATACATGTGGTACAAAGAAAGGTAAATAAATGCAGCAAAGTGCAGCTTCTTTACTTCAAGACAAAGCTTCAAATATCTGTGACAGATTGCTCCTAAGGCAGAAGTCCCACCAGCATGAAACTACCTGAAAAACAATTTAAAAAAATTTTTAAAAATCACAGTCTAGTATATATTTATGCAATATTTGTGTTTTAATTTCCCTCTTCCACCTCTAAAAAGAACTTGAAAACCATGTGTTTAAGGGAACTGCCAGGGAAAAGCAGGCCAAACGTCTGCTCCCCTTTGGCATTTCAGATTTGTTTAAAGTTTGAAGTGGGCTTTGCAGTCATTTGGTTTAGGTACCTATAGAAAAAAATAGTCTGTAGCCTCATGTATTGCCTGCCTCTGAATGTGAAACCTTAAAAATTACAGCAAAACTGTCAGATAGGAAAAGCCAAATAGGGAAACAGTCTGAACCTTCAAGAAACTTTCAAGAACTTATCACAAAGCCAAGGGAAAAAAATAAGTATCTGGCATTGAAGTAGCTTCTGAAGTCATGAATTGAAAGTTATTTTCAGTAATGTTCTCTGTTGCATGGAAGATCATTAAACTCACAGCTGATAGCTTCTTAACAAGGACAGAACTTTCTCTGTTCAGCACTAATGAGGCTTTACAGGCATTCAACTCTTAGAATTGAGGGCATCTGCAGTGAGCAACTTTGTAAAGTTCCCTGTCTTTAACATATATAGCTTTCAGTAGATTTTATAACAGGAATATTGTTTAATTCCATCTCTTTTGTCCCCTTTCAAAAATATTTTCAATATGCATAAAATTTGGAAATGTTACAGCAGGACTGAAGACCATTTTGAAGGCTAGGATAGGGCTGGCACCAGCCAATCTGCTTGCTGTATTAGAAAACTGGAGACTTACCTTTAGCATTTTTTTTTATGATTCTGATTTAATTGTTCCTAATTTATATTCATCACTGAAATCCATTGCATCTGAAACTATTTTGAAAACACAGCACCCTCCCAAAGGGCTCAATCCAACTCCCATTCAAAGAAACAGCCTTCAATGGAGCCTATTTGTTGCTACCCAACAAGATTGAATTCTGCTGAAGAGTGGTCCCTGGAGCGTTTGTCACAGCTCTTTACAAATATCACTCCAGTAAGAGCAGGTCTAATACCCTTGTCCACATGCACTGCAGACAACTGAAGTCTATCTTTTATCTTCTTGAAACACTTGGACAGATTTAACCTGTAAAAGCACAAAGAACTGAATCTATCAAGAATATAAAAAAATAAAAAGAGTAAAAAAATGTTTAACAGCTATAAAAAGGTAAAGAGCCAAAGGGAAAGCAGAAGGACAATAAAATATTTTCAAGTGATAGGATCAAGTACCATTTATTCCACTCTTAAAATGAAGTTACACAGAAAAATGTTTGTGTGTAGATTATAATGACAGTCTAAAACCAAACTTCTCAAAAAGCTTGTTTCAACACAGCTATGGACATCATCAACTGTTTTGAAATAAGGAATTTTGCAACAGATGTGTACAAACACCACTCCAATGGTAAATCATGATGGTTATGAGGAAAGATTTTTAAATCTCACCACATATCTACTCTCACAGGGTTACCAGAACAATGAAGTTTAAGATTGATATTTCTTTATTATGTCCTTACCATATGGAAGACCCTTACCTGTGAAAAGAACAATGTGATAGGCTTTGAGAAGAGGACAGGTTTTGCTGGTTTCTGGTAAATAAATAAACAAAAGTAACTGTAACTTCTGGCCTGAGCTTCATAGAGAATGATACAAATGAGGAAAACTCTTTCAAGGGAAGAACTCTTACTCTCAGATGCTTTATCCTACTTTGTAGCACAGAAATCCACACTCTGGCTGATAAACTTATTCGTAGTTTAAAGCCTGGGACAGTGGAAGGTTAGGAGATCACTTAGATGGGAATTCTATATGTAACATTGCAAAAATGAAGACCTTTCTACAGGAAAGCATTTTACTTTGAAATCAAGAATTTGATTTGTTGTTATACAGTATCGATGTGGTTCTTGAAAACAGTCTACCTGGAAAGCACAGATCTTGGGAGGTGCTCTCAGTATCTGTCAAAGGTCAGAAAGAGAATAATCAAATGTGATTTATAATACAAGTTCAATAGATTTCATAAGCAACACACACACAAAAAGATTTTATTTTTCTTTTTAAAGTTGGCCACCTTAATATTCCAAGAAAACTCTCGAGAATCTGAGCTGATTTCAGCAGGGTAACTTACAGGATCTCTCCATGCTTTGAGAGATGACAGAACAGAGCATGAACTCCTCATCTCTACCTTTACCTCAAATCCCCACTGCAGCGGCAGACAAAGACAGGATTTGAAACCAAGCTCAACCAAAGCACCTTCTACACCTCACTCCAAGATGAGTCTGTCCAGACAGCACTCCATACTCAAGCGCTATAAAACCCTTCCGTATCAGAGCCCTACAGAAACGGTAGGGATGCACACAGAAATAGGGAGGTAACCGCCGAGTTCCTTATTGTAGGATCAGAGTCACGTAAGTCACGATGGCAGGAACACATCTTCAGCTGTATCACACGTATGTACCAAACACCGTTGGGGATGACAGGATTGTTCATCAACTCAAACAGATTAAAATATGTATGTACACTGATATATCCATGTATATACACATTTATGTGTATGTATATATACACTCTCCCTCCCTGTTTGTGTGTATATATAGGTGTATATATGAAATGGACATACACGAGATCAATTAGTCAGTTTCACCGAATTGCCAAACACTAAACCCACCGTTAAAAAAGAAAGTTGGGCACAAAAGATTTCAGATCTAAAACCAAACTTTCTTCACTCCGAAAGATAAACCCCACAACAGCAGATGTACAACGTGAGCTCCATTCAGCACCAACACCACGCTGTATCTGACAGCCGTCCCACGCAGCCGTACACCCGCAGCCACCTGCGGAGCGGAACCGGCCAGAAACAAGCTTTGTTCACTCGGAAGGTTTTTGTTTCTGGGAAAATACTTATGCTCAGAAGCATGAACCAAAGTAGATCCCTATGCAGCTGCTCATCTGATAAAAAGACAAAATAAAGAGGCTAGTTGCCAAAGGAATCAGAGCTGTCTAAAATGTACAAATCTCGCTCTACCTGCAGCATTTCTGCTGTTGAGGTGAACAAAGAACTCCCTCTACACCTCAAGAGAGCTCCCAAACACGAGCCCTTCAAGGAGGCCCATTTACTCCTTCCCATCCCACTCCTGAGATCCCAGACCACCGGGACACCAGAGCTGGGACCAGCCCTTCCAGGGGAGCGCAACCGGGCGCCCTCCCTGCGGCCTGCCCTCAGCCTGAGCCAGCCCGGCCCTGCCACCCGGAACGTGGTTACACCAACGATACCACTCCATGCACAGCGTCACCTATTCCTGATATTAAAACTACTAAAAGCACTTTGAGTTTTAGGGGCAGGGAGGCTTTCAGTGCTGGTGCTTCAGGTCACGCTTCGCTCCGTTCAGCCCTGAGCCGGGGCACCCCCGCCAAGCGCCGGGCACCACCGAGCGAGGGCCGCCTGGTTCCTTTCCACCGCCAAGCGCACAGCGCGGCTGCAGGCTGAACGCATCCTCCCGGCTGCGAAACCTGAGCG
>NW_010131198.1:0-28321 GCF_000699245.1 Pterocles gutturalis
TCTTCTCACAGGACAAGGAGAGAGTGTTTCTTAACACAGCAGAGGCAGAAGTTAAAGATCGCTAACCAGTGCTTGGTGAAAGGCAATGCTCACAGGTCATCTCTTGTTGGAAACAGGAGGTTTGGTCCAACGCTTGCTGAAATATTTTGGAATCATAGGCAAGATATTCACGGTTGGGGCTGTAAACAAGATCAAAGGCCAAAAAAAATTTCTTTGGAAAAAGGTTTAGGCCCTTGGAAGAATAAGAGGACTGTCTCATCTACACTCTGTCTTCAAACTAATGGTCACTGCTGTGATATCTACAGTGCAGCAATAAAAGCCACTTAGAGAGAATCAAATGAAGATGAACCCTATAGCCAGAGTATGGAATTACTTCCTGAAAATAATGGGAGTCATTTTGCTAAAGTACAAGCCTGTACTAGAGATTTATGATAATATTTTTTCCCAAATTACAGTGAAGTGTTAGGACCAAAGAATACATAAATGCATTTTAAAGATCTGAAAGCTTAAGCAGAATTGAAACACCTGTGCAGATGTCAAATGTTCTTTCTGCCTAATTTACAGCTTGACTTTAAATGCACAAAAGGCAGTGTGTAATTCCATTTCAAAAAGTAATGAAACCAATACTTTTTCAGACATCAATATTGTTTAGGAGGAAATCTCACTTGGCCAGATGAAGAACAGAGATTAAATTAGTTGGAAAAATAGCTAAGAAATGGAGAAGACGATTCTCCTATGCTAGGTTCATATAGGTGTGTCACACAGAAAAGATTGCCTTCCTCGCAAAGAACAAATGCAAATAACATTCCCAGAGACACTCAAAATATCTGGCTTCTCTTAACTATATTTTACCAGCCCTGACACTTCTCCAATTATTTGCATTTCTGTAGTCTCTCCTCTATATTTCCAGGATCCATCAAAGACCGGAAATAAAACATCCCATCACAGATGAGAAAAGAAGGGAAAGAAAAGAAAAAAAAATTCTCCTAATAAATTATCTTTAAGGACATAAAACCAAACTTGGAAAACCCAGGAACTTCAGATGGTTCATATGTTGGGCAAATAAACCATATTTATTGCAAAACTCTGTTTTCAGAGAAGCCTGTAAAAATAACAAAAATTGCACTGTTTTTACTAGTCGATCCACACTTCCATTGTTGGAACTGAAATCCAATTTTAACTGCTGTTTTGGAGCTAGGAACATCTGAAATCACATCTTTTCTTCTGTCCCTGACTTAAAGGCCAGACTTACCTCTTTGTAATACCAGTGTAAATCCAGAGTAACTCTAGAAGGCTGCTGGAGTAAACTTCACTAAGCTCATCATACACCTCTGGAAAGATATAAAGAGCAATAAATGTTGAAAAAAACAATTGAGACTGCCATCCATCCATCCAGAGAATACTGTTTTTCAGTCCCTGCAGAAGTGGCTACTTCTGCCTTGGAAACCCTCTCTGAACAGTGTACACGTTCCTGGGTGCAGCACGGATAATTTAGGGGTTTGGGTTTCCAACTTCCCTCCCATTGTCCTGCAAAAGGCAGTTCAGGCAGTAGCTGTAAACACTTTGAAATTTCCTCAAGTAATCAGATGAGCCACCCCATGGAAAGCACGCACCTACGCTAACAGTGTATGCTGATGCACGCCAAAGAGCCACTTTTGCTCCAGGATGCCAGTTTGCCAATTATATTAATATTTGGCTTGAGAAAATTTTCTTGCCTTGATATGGGAGGCAACGCATGTGCAACAAAATTTAGCATTGCTACAGTCCTGGTCTCTGTGTCTTCTCTCTGACACAATGGAAAGGGACTGGAATACGAGGCAAATCCTCTACACTTTACATAAACATTCGTAGAAAGTGCAGTCCAAGGCTGTCTCTCTACTTCACCAAAGAAGCGCTTCAACCAACTTCATGGTGATGCTGAGCTCTTTTAGAGGGCTGACTTTGTATTTAAACAGGGCTGAATCTCTGGCATGCAACCTGCCTTCTAATAGCAGCTACTGTGCAGATATTCCATAAACTGTGCCTTTACCCATTGCAGAGTGAATACGATTGGACGTGCTTGCTGAGCAGAAAAGATCAGAACACATGAAGGAACCAGTTACAGAAAATGCAAATGCCAAGGAACAAAAATACCTCCCAAATGACTCATCACGAACACAATGTGATGCTGGGAGATAGAAGATATCTAAGAAAGTAAGTCATCACAGAGAGAGCTTTGCCACACCTGCATGCAGCATAGGTGGAAAAGTGACTTTCTATCGACACTGTGCTGCCGGGCTCTCGGGACAGCTGGTTTGGCATTGGGCTCGCTATGGATGTCCCTGACTCATAACAGGACGAGTGAAGCTTGCTCTGCTGATGAGATCCTTTCTGGTGCCAGCCAACACAGCTGTGCAAAGGGACATGGGCAGGGAGGGCTGGAGGTGCCTGTGGCACAGGAGGATTTCTGTCCTCCTGGAACTTGCAGCCACTTACTGGTACTGGGAATTTCATAGCAGGTCAAAAGAGCCAGTGTTCCCCTTACTGCTGAAATTTCAACAAATTTTCGCAAGTTGATCTCTGCAATTCTGCTGAAAACCCAAGTGCCAGCAAGTGTCTGAAATCACAAGCAGTGGGACCTCATTCCCTGTAAACCCAGCCTGTCCCACAGACCAGCCCAGTCTGGGTAAAGCGAGGTCTGAGACAGATCGCCACTAACGACAAAATTATTGTCACTCCATTTTAAGGCCTAACAGCATCATAGAGCCTCTAATTTTTTGACATTGGCTACATTCAAAAGGAAGATGTTAAAAAAAAATTTAAGCCACTTTTTCCATTTCTTACCAACACTAGATCCTTCCCTGCAGTGTGTTCTCATGGCCACCAGTTCAGAAGACCGAAGTTTCTACTTTTAAGCCAATCTTACCATATGAATTTATTTCACAGTCTAATAAAACTCAGTATTAGAAACTCATCAGTTCCTGGGGGAAGACAAGCTGAGTTATTTTTCAGCCTGACAAAACCATGTCTGTGGTGTGAAATGCCAGCTTGGATACTCAGCTGTGCTACCTGTGCACCAAGAGGTACATGAACCCTCTACACTCAAGACTTAAAATCTCTTGCAAAGGTAAGATCTCCTCGCTATGCTTCCCCAGAACCAGCTGCAGTCTGTGTAAGATTGGATGGCAGTTTTGTGTATTGCTCGTGAACCCACCACACTCAAGACTTAAAATCTCTTGCAAACGTAAGATCTCCTCACTACGCTACCGCAGAAACAGCTGCAGTGTGTGCAAGATTGGATGGCAGTTTTGTGTATTGCTCCTGAGTCTCATAGGGTGATGATAGAGCTTTTAAATACTGTTACAAACGAGATATTTTTTCCCCTTTCCATGGTTACAAAATCAGATGACACTGTATATTCCTCTGTGAGAGTCTGAAAATCCTGCCTGTTCGTCTCTAAGGCTCAAACACAGTCCATGAGCCTTAGCCTCCACATTCCTGGCTGCAAGTTGCACACAAGCACCTTTACATTGCAATGCCAATATAAAGTATCTTTAAATAAGGTGGGAACAACAGCCTCAGCTATATGTGGACCAGGCTGCCACAAAGCAAGGTGTCAGGTACTGGAAGTGACCAGTCAGTTATTGCTTGGCACTGTTGGGGTTTTTTTCTGTTTAGAAAGGGAGCTGTGGAGTCGGCAGTGCCCTCTGAGCCGCTGTCAGCACTTGTCAGAACCCTGTGTCCCAGGACTTGCCTTCCTCACTTTGACCCATCTCAGCATGCCGGGCACCCAAGGAGGGACACAGGTGGTCCCCCAGCCACTGAACCGGTCCATAGCTTGCTTTCCATCTGTTTTTCTCAACACCAGCCCCATATTTTCATTTTTAGAAGAGAGATTTTCCCAGGCAGATATATTCCCTCAGCTGGAAGAAGCTCTTCACCATTAAATCAAGAAAAATGAGGGCAAACTCTGCTGTAGGCTTGTTTTAGACTCTGCATTCAAGGTGGAGAATAAAACAATAGCTGAAAGAGCAGAGATCCTTTCCTCTCTTCTTAATGTTTTACTGCTTGAAAGGCAGCAGAGCCCTGCCTGGGCCTTTCAGCCCGCAGCCCCCAGAGCCATGCAATTTTCTTATTTAAATAATGGCTGCTCAACAAACCTTTAATTCCTAGAACTTTCCTTTTGCCCACATGATATCCTGGGAGTGTTGAGGCCTTTTCTTATTTCTCATAATTAACATCACCGAGCCACAATTTTAAGAGGTTAGGGTTTACTAATTGGCTCTTTTGCGGGAGGATGAGAAGGCTGAAAAGAGAGAGCTTTTATTTTTGCTGTTTTTTTAAAGGGAGAAAAGCCAGGAAACAACCTGCAATTAAGGTACGAATATCAGCTCAATGCATTATCTAATTACTTGTTACGATGCAGATGCAATACACGTGCATGACAAGGGGGTACAATGTAGAAAACCGCCCTCACATTCGCTAGGTATCAAACCTCAAGCATCTGTTTCTGTTAAAAAAAAAAATAATACAGTTCCCTCTGAGAAGTGGGTATTGAGAGAAAGGAGAATTTTTCCCAGGCTAGAAAAGACAATGCAGTCTGCTCAGATACAAGCCCAACAAATTACTTGTTGCTTGACATTCATGAGGCAACTGGTGCCATCAGCCCCCTCCTCATAAATCAGCCAGAGGCTTTGCCATGAGGACAAACTCAGGCAAATGCTGTTGTGGGCTCAAATGTTGCATTTTGCGCGTACACACTGCCCCGAGCTTATCTCCTTGAAGCGAACAGGAAGAAAGTTTGAAGAGTGACAAAAAATAAGGACCCTAGTTGCATTCAACTGAGTGGAATACTTTCCCCATCTCCTTTGTACCCTATACTTTAAAATACTTCAACCACTGTAAAAATATAGAGAGGAAGTGGAACAGCTCCCTGATGCCCTTCTACCTCTCCCAGGCCTTACAAACTTGTTGCATGGAAGCAAAAAAAATGTATCCCCAATTTTAAGAAAAAAACCAAATCAAAGCTGGTACAAACCGCTGGAAAGCAACACAACTTCTCAGGCTTAGAGCAGTGTGTTTGCAGGTATCGAACTCCAGTGGCAGCTCCAGCCTTGATTAAACTGCTCTAATACAAAATTTGTCAAACAGCAGAAATGTGCTTTGTTGCCAGCTAGCCATGAAGAAAAGAGGTCCCTTTTCTTGTCCTTTCCACCTTTCCTTTCAAATCCACACCAACAACTGCATACCTGCAGAGCATATGTTGAAGTTCCCACTAGCTCTGAAAATGGGATTCTTGATAATCCACTGATTTTTACTGCTTAGATATTCTGTTTTTATAGAGCCAGTTCCCACTGCGTGTGTATGTGTTCTTCGATGATCAGCTGATACCTTTCAGATTTTTTCATCCAAAAGTCTTTTTTTTCCTCATATTGAAATAATAATCACTAGTGTTCAGTCTTCTTGAGTAATTGCATTCACGATCTTTTGTTCACAACTGATTTGCAGCAGCAAGGCTGCAGCAGCTACCTGGTGGGTAGCCACGGAATGAAAATTCATACAAGGTGGATAGGAATTTCCAGCTGCAAACTAATGGTTTAATAATAACAACCTCCATAGAGAAACAGAGGAAAACTCTAGATTAACTTGTTTTAGCTTGGAAGAGGGGAGATCTGCTGAGCCCAAGAGAGGGCATGTGCCGTACATTTTGTTTTAAAGACAGCTAACGCCCTATGGATAACTTTGAAAACAAAATACATTCGCAAAAACTTCTGATTCTCTCTAACCTCTCTTGGTCTTCATCTTCCAGGAGAAAATTCAAGAAAATAGGACATCAAGATGCCCAATGTCAATAGAAATGCAGCAGATATCACAAAAAGATTTATGACAAAATCACAAATGGAGACATCACTGGAGTTCTCTGTATCTGACGCATTCATCAACATTATTCTGCTCATGGGGAAAAAAGCCCTAATAGGCTATTTGATATTACTGCTGTCTTCAAAAAATGAAAAAAAAAAATCAATGGGGAATGTCACCTGGACAAACTGAACACTTTTTGAATAACTCTCCCCTGTTATTAAGAAAACTATTACTCATACAGTTAATGATTACATGTCATTAATAATAGGTACTCAAGAGAAGTAGAGTGACATAATACTATGAAAGTGCTGATTTCCCATAGCAAGATCCTTTCAAATATGGGCTTTAACATACTCCATGCCTGCTTAGCTGTTTTGCAACCATGGTATCTGCTGGCAGCAGCTATGCATTTGGGGAATAGAGGCAAAGGGACTATTCGGTGCTGGAGCCTTCTTCCATAATGTTGGTGGGTGGTAACCTGGTGTACACCCACGTTCATTCACAACTCACACAAAAGCAGAACTGCTGTGGACGGTTACCCCTATTATACATCAGATTCTGGGTGCGGTTCTGGAACATTTCCCCAAATACAGACAGAGCTTTTTGGAAATGCTTGAACGTCAAAATTCATGTCAGTGGTGCTTGGAGGAGTGTGATTTTTCTCAATTCTTGTTTCTGACATAGGTCTCAGGCAGTTTGAAAGAGCAGCATGGCCTGGCTTGAGCAAGACAATAAAAAGCTGAAAGAGGGTAGATTTAGATTAGACATTAAGAAGAAATTCTTTACTGTGCAGGTGGTGAAGGCAGTGGCCCAGGTTTCCCAGAGAAGCTGTGGATGCCCCATCCCTGGAGGGGTTCAAGGCCAGGCTGGATGAGGCTTTCAGCAACCTGGGCTAGTGGGAGGTGTCCCTGCCCATGGCAGGAGGGGTGGAACTAGATGATCTTTAAGGTCCCTTCCAACCCAAACCATTGTAAGGTTTTATCAAGAGCTGTATTTCCAAGGTTGGATGCAGATTGTTGCCTGTCTGCCTGAGTTTATAGTAGCAGAAGTGATGGGGTACAGCACAGCCTGGCATGTACTGAGCAGCTGTGCACAAGCACCTGGAGATCCACATGCATTTGTACAAGGAATCAGACAGCCATAGCTGCCTGCTCTGAGACCCTGAATACAATTGAAATAAAACTAAATGTACGGAAATAAAATTCCAGATGTTTGTGATTCAGTTCTAATTTCACTCAAACAGGAGCAAAAGCTGTTGAAAAATTAGACTCTGGAAGGAGGGAATTTAGACCCCCCCCCCCCCCCAAACAACCAAGAAATTAGTGCAAGTTGGTCATTATTACTGTATTCAACAAAAACAACTACTGCCTCTGTAGACTAACACTTTCCTGTTGCTCTATTGGTTCAGTGGGCTCATTCTCTCATTCCATCTCACATTTGTAATTAGTGTACTTGGGTTAAAGAATTATCCGGGAACTTCTTTTTTAATCCACAGGGTCCCTTCTTGCATTTAAAGCATTGGTTGTTGTGAGGGAAACATTTCAGACATTTTATTAGACTAAACCTGGAGAATTTGGCAGCCTTGGCTGAGATTTTTGCACTAAACTATGAAGCACCCAGCTTCATTGTAGACTGCATATATCTCTCTGACACCTTTAATTCTTATTTGTTTGCTAGAAGCACCTTCTTTGTGTGTGTATGTCAAGAGGGCAAACACAAGTGAACTTAAAACCATTAGCAATCTGCCACATCTTTTAGAAGAATGGAAAATGCTGCTTATAGAAAGAATGTCTAACGATCTAATTCACACTTGCAGTCTGAAGCCTCAAACAACCGATAAGGACAACTTTACCATCAGCAATTTATAAAGGCAAACAGCTGAATGCAGGCTGTAAAAGGGTGCATTCAGCTATATTTTGCCTGGGTGATGTATAGCAGGCTGCCTTCCAGAGCATTAGCATCTGATGCTGGGTCAAGCATGTGCTTTTAAGTTTCAGATCACGTGCACACTCTGCAGGTGCGCTTTACACACTTGAAGTGCAGACCCAGCTTTCAACTTGGTTTGCATTAGTATTAGTTTACTAATTATATCAACATAACCCACAACCCAGTCACTTTGAAATGGGTCTGAAGTATCTAATCTGAATTCTGTGAGCTGGTTAGTATTTTTAGTGCTCTTAGATGCTTTTTTATGCTGGGACCCTTGTGTTACCAACCAGCAAGTCAAGTTTAAATTAATGTGTTTTTTTTACAGGAATAAGCCTACCAATGCTTCTGGATCTACTCTGTAATTTACAAAAACCCAGTCCCACATTACATGCCCCATGCAAAACATTTACCTTTTTTGCTGCAAGTTTCTATCTGCAGGTAATAGGCTTTATTTTCAGTGCAAAGCACCATCCAGAGTGCCTCAGCTTAGCCTGCTAGCTGAACCACCTCCAGTCCAGTTGCAGGTGCTTGAAGCAGCAGATCAACTGGAGGCTGCCACTGCTGCCTTTTGAAGCCTATTAACAATGCTGACCCTGGCTGCAGCTGGCCCACCTCCCCAGCACCTTACTGGGATGGATAGCTGCACTTAAAACCTTTCAAGCACCAACAGCTGAGATAAGGGCTTGGCATTAATTGTGAACAGCCCTTGGTAATTGCTGTACCTGCCCCAGTTCGGGCCCCAGTATCCACATTATGTGTCTTAGTACTGCACCTAAACACATTCCTCAGGGGGAGGGGTGTAGTCAGGCTTTCCTTCTCCTTGCTCTGAAATCAGAGTAGAAGCACAGAAATTAAGCAAAATGTTGGGCTGGAGTTTTCCAGTGAAGGTTTGATCTGATTTCATTTTTCTAGGCTTGGTCTCACAAACCCTTGCTGACATGTGTGTATTGTAGGCTGCAGAAGCAACAAACTTTTTTGGCAGGTCATGAGAGCGCTACAATTCATGTTACAGAACCTCTTTTTTATTTGCTTCTGTCATTTATTTTTTGTTGAATACAATGAGAAAGTTTATTTTAATTAAGATGATGGTAGCCCTGCTGTGTTTAATTAGATGACCATAAAGCTCAATAGTCTGTTCTCAAATTTGAATTATAATCTACATGACTTGTTTTGATTTCTCTAGCTGTCTTCAGAAAATGAGTTTGATGATGAGTCAGTCTCTGGTCAGGCCACCCAGCGACATCATTAATAAGTTAATGCATGGAGTGATGTATATACCACCTCCTGCTGCAGACCTCTGGACACACCAATTAGGAAAGGAGCAGCAGTTATACACATCTGGAACTTATCCCATAAATACATACTTTGAGAATACAGCTCCTCATTAAAATAATGAACACTTTGTTACTTTGACCATGGCAAAAAAAAAATATCTGAGCTACTCCTTTCCTCCCTTTCATTTCAGCTTGATCCATTTCTATTTCAAATCTTAGCGATGCCCTGAGTCTACAAACCCAGGTGATCGTCAGTTGTGTGTGGCACTCATCACAATCACCTTTAGATGTGCACAGGATGGACTTTCCTACCTGACTAGTGAGCTGGGGCTCCCTGTGTGGTTACAGTGAGGAGATGAAAGACAATTTGAGATTACATCTCGGGGGTCTATTTTCATTCCCTACCTTAAGAGAGGATAAATTGCAGTCCAGCCTGCACTGACTCTGCTGCCCAAGAGGAGACCTGCAGGTGAACAAGTCAGGCAAAGCTGTCTGCATTTGGGACGCTGTCCTTAGGGAAGTCACACCATAGGTGCCCAGTCAGGGACATGCAGAGAGGTTGAGCTGATGGGAAGTTTTATAAGAATTAAACCAAACCTAGTCTTTCTTCTAAAACATCCTCAAAGACTTGTGAAGAATGATTTTGAGTGGAAAAAATATGAGATTTCCCAAAAGACATGCTGTACACTAAGGCAAATTCCTGTATAAGCACAGCTGTGACAGTACAAAACCGTGTGATACTCTGGCTTGCAGGTGTCGGATAAAGGACGATTGTTTCTTCTTACTATATTTAAATAAAAATGCTGTAGCTACGGCCCTTGAGCAGGACTCACTACAGGCTGGCTCCACCCCCGAATCCCACCAGAGAGTTCTGCAACGCTGGGCAAGTCAGGCAACAAGCTGGGACACATAAAAACTATTTTTGATGCTTTCCTAAAGGAACCAAGCACATAAAGCTACTCAAAGGGTGACAGTCCCTGCCATGGGAGGTATGCTGACACTTTTCAAAGAAAAAAATGACCACAATAATGATCTTTTTCCTCATCTCTAACCCAGTTTACGAATCTGGAAGCTGTGACAAATTTCAGCCCAGTTAATAAAAGTCTGGAAAACTGTATGCAACAGTTGTGTGATCTTACCATGGAAGGTGACAATAACCTTAATTATAAGCTCAGAAACAAATTAAAACAGGATAAAAGAAGCAACTAATCAAACAACAGGATTTGCTGTAAAGCAAATGCAGACTATAAAGATGCTGAAAAAGAACATGTGTTAGTGTTTTACCACCACTTGATAATGGAGTTAACAAGTAACAAAATTTCAGCTAAAATAGTGCTTTTTAAATATACTTGCAAGATACTCCTTCATTTTGCTCTTGTGTACTTACAAACACAATCCCCCACAAAACCAGCAGTTAGTTCTGCAGATTTCAGTGTGTAGTCTGCAAACAAAAAATAATTATAGCTGAGCATTGGGAGAGGTGTAGTTTTTAGTCACCTATTTTTCACATCACATTTGGTACTTGTTCCACCCTGTGCTGACATGCAATACTGACGTACTCTTGCAGAGAGCATCCCCCAAAGGCATAAAACTTACAACATTTGCATAAAGAATCCTTTTCCTCTGAACAATGTAAACTGTAGCTGCTTAATACCAGCAGCTACACAAGTTACATTGTGCAATCTTATTCCGTCGTTAGCATTCCTTCCCTTGATGTCTCCGTTGCACTGTTACAAATCTGCCAGTTAAACTCTATGCAACTCCAAAACATATTGTCTGGAATGAAACACCCAATTATTTCTTCAGGTTTTGTGGCATAATATCCTAGGAAACCAGCAATTACAGAATCAAAGTGGCATCAAATGGCGTAGAAAGGAGTTAGCATGTATTATTCTTTAAATAGCAGTTACATGAACTCATAATAAATGGGTATTAAGTGCTAAATGTATGATAAGTAATTCTTGACAATGCAATTATCCAAACAATACAGGAAAAAGCTGCAAGATGGCATTGTCAAATTCACTTGTGCAAATGCTGTGTGAAATAACAATATTGAAGACTGGTTTCTGTTCATGAGCACCCTGGAAATAAAATGGTACAAGTACATGTGTGCAAGCCAAACAGCACATTGTTCTGGGTGCCCAGCAGCTCTCAGCTGGTAAATGTCACCCGCTGGTTTGATGTCTCCTGAGGTTAAGCCTTTAATTTGCCCAAGACAAGTAGAAAGAAGCAGGATACTGTTTTAACCTCTGAATATATGACATATAGTACCTTTCAAAGGAAGCACAGAATGAAGATGGAGGAATTATATAAAGTGAGGTGGACTTAAAGAAATACCGACTAGAAGTTTTCAGTTTCACTGGCAAGGTTACACAGTCATTATAGCAACAGGCTTGAAACTTGAGGGATTTCTAGAGGAAGCACATCCAAATGTGAAACAATGGGATGCTGTTGACAGGATAACACATTTAGTTCCTTTAGACACTTCTTTTTGTCTCAAGAAGAGCTTGGCACTTGTTTAGCTGGGCAACAGATATAGTCATCACCACCACAAGAAACTGTCATAACAAGAATCTCAACCTCCATCTGATCTCAATCTTCCACCAAAACAGAGACATTTTCTTTGGACCAGAGAGAATTGCCCTGGAACAAAAAGAACAGTCAAAGGTGACTTTGCTTGATTAGCTGGGGGCCAAAGGATTGTATAATGCCCAGGCTGTCCTAAGAAACTCCCTAGAAACAGGTTTAATGTTGCCACTAGTTCTTTGCTCCCCAGCCTGCCTTCAACTTCCATCTGCATCATTTCCTTCCCTGCTGCCTCCGTTGGGGTGGGGAGCTGCTCAGGGGCAACTGGACCAAATGGAAACCTGCAGGATCTGCCACTGGCCAGAGCGACAGCAGGCAGTGAATCCTGAGTAGCACAAACACTTAAAACCTAGTGTTCCCCTCAGCTCACTGGAAGAATAGAAAAGCAGCTGAAACCACTGATTTTCTAAGTAGGAAAAGAAAACCTGTTTCCAAATGAGGCTACATAGGTCATGAGATGTATGCTCTGCAAGATGTATGCTCTATGAAGAACTGAGGCACAGAACTACACTGATATCTGTAATCCAGCAAGAAAGACCCTCATGTTGTGAGCATTTCTCTGGAATCTTCTTCCATTCCAGTGTAAAGGTATGTCTGCACAGCAGCCTGCTCTGTTAAGGGAAGGAGAGACGGTATCTCCGAACGTGTTAAGGATGGATCCCCATACACAAACACATTTTACTTAGGAAGGACTAAAACAGTCACAGGGGATGCTATAAAAACTTTAGGCAAACAGAACAAAACTCATTACAGAATAAAGTCTAGGCCTTTACCATGCAAATTGTTTATTGTTCATTAAGAGATACAATAAAACTCTATCTACTTTTGGGGAAAATTTTCTTGGTTTACACCTGTTCAAGTCAAAAGTTGCTGTTGACAAATTTGTTGGAAAAATTGAGTGAAAAAGGAGTTTTAGCTTTGAGCAAATATCTCCTTTGGACTCATCCCAAGAAACCAAGTGATAAGAAGTCACTTCAGTTCTGCATTTCTTGATTTCCAGCTGTGGAACCAGGCCTTTCATAAATTCAGATCAGAACATTTTCCTCCTCCTACAGAGAAGATTGACTGCTTTATCTTGGACAGAGATTCTCTTCAAAGGATGCTTTCTTTAAAAAAAAAAATTGTCTAAATTAATTAAAAGTTCAGAAGAAAATAACATATTTGGAGAAATAGCAGAAAGCTTCAGTTCAGTTCCTCTCTCATTTTTTTTCCGTTATAACATCTGGCACCATATGTTAAAACATTCTCTCTTCCTTAGTCAAGAGACTAGTTAGTCAAGAATTAAATTTTATAATTAACTTTCATATTCACAAAACTGAAGGATCTGAATAATGAGCTTCCCACCATTTCTCCCTATCTCTAGACCTTCACACACATATTCAGATCCTGGTCTGCCTCACCTGCTGCAGGTCCAGTTCAAATTGTTCTCTCTGTGCTGCTCATCAGTACTGTCTGTCCTGACTCACCCAGACCTCAGGGGAAACTTCCCTATTTGTACACCTGGCAGCGGAGCCCCGGTGCCAATCAGAAAACCTAAACCAAGAGTTGCAATGAAATGACTTTAAAACATGTGCTATTAGTCTGATTCTCTGGCTTGAAATTTAGGTATATGTATGTGCTTAGTTTTGAGCATTTGTCCACATTTCAGTGGAAGCTGCTCATTGTCAGAAAGTCCAACAGGTGCTCCAAAAAAGACTGCGAGAAGTCTGCAAGGATGAGGCTCTCTCAGAAAAGATGCTCATTGATGGCGTAATTTGGGATGAAGCTTGCAACCTGCTGCCACTGCCAAGAACATCAATGATGTGCTAAGAAGGCCAGCAGTATATTCACACACACAAATACATGTGTACATATTCTGAGATGTATGCAACATAAAAAAGATTACTGAAGGATTTTATTCTGTGAAAGGTCAATGGTAACACAATACAGCCAAGAGGTAGAGCTCCTGTGGTTTCAAATATAAAAGGAGCTACTGCATTGCAGAGTTTCATGCAGTGCTAAGAAACACCAGTATTCCAAGGAAAGATCTGAGAATGCACTAGGTACTCCTTGTACATCCACCCACATGTAAATGAAAATATATTTTTAACTAAGAAATCAACCTATGCTAATTGTGATACCTACCAAATAAAACTTATTTCAGAGTTTTGTTTCCAGATTTAGAATGTGTTCATTCTGTAATGAGATAAGTTCATCTGAATGAAATCTAGAAAGTTTATACCATTAAATCAAGCAACAATGACACATTATGAACCTAAGGTTGAGAAGAGGAAACATCCCATAACTTTATACTTTAAAAAAATTATTTGCATCCTTCTTTGGGGGAGTAAATGTCAGAGGAGTACACACTTAATTTTGAGCAGGGAATCTAATGCCTAGAGGGGTACAGATAAAAATCCAGAAAAGTCAGACTTCTACTCCCTGCTCAGTTAAAGTGTGGCCATGGGCAGATCACTTCAAGATTAATTTCTCTAAATTTTAACTTAGCATCTACTTTAAGTTAATGTTTCTCAAAGGGACAATTCATTGCATCATAGAAAGGTTACCCATCTTAGATGAGATGTATTGCCCCTCAAAATGGGTAGTTAGGAAAGATTAATTTCACCTTAAGTGGAAATAACTTTCAAAAGGACCTGTGAGAACATAAATTCTAATGAAATTCATTCAAATTTGCTGTTTTGAAAAATCTCCTTTTTTTCTCTCTCACTACTCTTGTACTCTCTCTGGCTGTGTTGGGAGGACTGCTGTTCTTAGGTGTTTCTCTTTGGAGAGTTTTTTCATGAAAAGCCAGTGGAAGTGTAGCATTAACTCCCAGGAAAGAGAGGAGAAGCAGCTGGAATACAGTGAACAGCTGAGCCACACCTTGGGCTGAGGTTGACTGAAGCAGGACTACAGCGCATCATCTAGGCTGGGTCCCAGCTGTCCTTCATATTATTGACAACTCTTTCATCTTTTGCTCTTGATAGGTTGGTTTTGTTGCTTTACCCAGTAAGTGAAGATGTGCACTTACGTTCGACCAATGCACACCATACTCACGTGAGGATGCTGTGGGTTGTGGATGGGGAAGAATTGTTTGCAGCACAAAAAGATGTGTGTGGGAAGTTTGTGCTGTACTCAGGTCAGCTCAGAAGAGCTGTCTCCTCTCTTTCACATCATTTTAAGATATGCATGCATTTAAGCTTGTCTTGGATAATCTCTTTGGTGACTGTCACCTACAGAGGCACAGTAAGCACAGGAAAAATGTCAGGTGTCAGTCATCTGCCTGAAATTCACAGGAGATTCAAGAGCTTTTCCTCTGGCGGGAGGCTGAAGCACCACCGCTGCTCAGATGATCTCTGGATTGCATAATAATTTACAACAGTTTCTTTCAAACACAGAAAGCACAACCACATTGGAACTAGATGTTGTATGACATGACTGGTCTTTGTGCATGAGCAGAAAGGGGGGATGGAGAAAGCTGTTGTAACCGCAGAAATTTCCAGCACATAAGATAGCCACAAATCACTGGAAAAACATAAACCTGAACAATGGGCATGGCTTTGTGGCAGAAGGAAGACAGAGATTCCACCTTCACTAACCTTTGGGATAAGATGTTTAATTTTCTTTCTCCTTCTGTAGCCAAGCTGCCCTTTGGGCAGAGGGGGCTGAGCCCCCTCCTGGGACCCCAGCACAGGCAGGTGCTGAGCCTCCAGCTGCTCTCACCATGGGCGGCACATCCCATTCCTGCGTGTCTGCACCAGCCTGCACCAAGTGGCAGTCGGTGGGTTTCTGTGTATAGCCACAAGAGCAGGAAAAGGAGGTCTCCTTCCCCAGACATTGACTTTTCAGGAGGAACTTCTGCAGACTCTGTTGTACAAACGGCTAAAACCCACAGTCTTCCTCACTATGATTTCTGTCTGATAGCCCAGCCTCATGGGAAGCCTTTAAGTGAGGGTACATACTGACATTTCTACTGTGGGTTGAGGTAACAGGGCAGCAAGAGCCCTTCTTGCATAATATCAGTCCATTTTCACCATCCCTAGCACGACTGGCACTTCTGGCAGCACAGCCCTTGGACCGAACAGATTGTGGGATGGATTTCTCAGTGGAAATTCTCAAAGCTGTCAGTGTACGTGCTCATTACAGATGTCAAGAACAACAAACAAATCGGAGTGATTGGAGGTAACTAATGTAATTAATCATCCACATGGCAGGCAACTTCTATGGCAAATTCTATTACCGTATCTCTTGAAACTAACACAGATCAGTATTCTTTGTCTATATTTCTCGTGGCTGTAAAAAGAGAAAAGAGATGTTCACAGCAGGTGTCCTGAATTAAAAAAGGCAGAAAACAGGAGACATCTGGGCTTCAAGGAAGGCTTCAAATATTATGTGACTGTGTATATTCATATACAGAACATATTACTCTTCTTTAATAACTGACCCAAGAAAATCCTTTCTCTGCATTGGTTTAACGTGATCTTACAAAATCACTGTTCAGACACTTGTAACCAATATGCCACCGTGGCTCAAACATTGTTAAGCTTTCAATGACAGTAGTGTGAACCTAACAGACTGAAAATGTGACAAAGAACAGATTTCACTGCACATCAGTTCTGCGTCTTGATCGGGGGACTCTTCTCCCAGATTGGCTTTAACATGATAGCAGCTTTCCCACATTGTTTGTTAAGTAGTTACAGCTTTTGAAGACATCCCCTGTTCCCCAGGGAAGGAAGAGATCTTCCCCAAAGCACTACACCAAAGCAATGAATGAAAAAACGTGGCTTTACACCTGCCAGTACTTTTTCATCAGGTATAGAGTGCACATTCACTATAATGATATATCATCAATATTCAGCTACCAGAGAGTGATTTCTACCTACTGAAGGATGGTCCTGTTTGTCCACCGCATCAGTGTGGAGTTGTTCTTTCAACTGAAAAATGCAAGTGACTTCCAATACATATTTGGCAAAGGTTATTATAGTTGTTCACGAACTGCCCATTGAGCATTCTCCTATAGAATAAAAAATTGCTGACAATTGTCTGCAATTTTTAGAGATATGGACCTTTAGGTTCAGTTATTACATTGTTGTAAATGGCAAAATATGCATAAAAGCTCTATTAATGCTAGCAGAAGCCTTAAGTTTTATGTATTTCCACATATACATTCAGACACACAGCTTGTTATTTTTAGCTGCCTCAGTAAAACAAGCTGCTTGTAAAGTTACAGCAGACTTTTTTGTGTTGCTGCATCTATGGGAGCAAGTGGAGAAAGAGTAGGTAGGTACTGAACTAAAGAACTCTTTGGATTAGAGCAGCTGTTTAATTGCAGCTCAAATGTTTTATAAATAGCACCTACAAAACAAGAATTATTATTTCTATTCATCTAGGAGAGCGGGGTGATAGAATATGGGAGAAAATAAACCTCAACTATATAGCTAAGTACTTGAGAATCAGTTTTTATCAGTTTTCTCAAAATTATTCCTATGGCATTGCTCACGGAACAGGATTGTCTGGTAAACACCTGCTTGGCTCTTTGACAGTTCCAAAGTGTTCAAGGATTTAGTTCTAAACTTACACCAAAGATTGCTCTATAAAATATGAAAGGTGATTTGTTTTTCTTAAACTGACTCTGCAAAGAAAACATTTAGACTGGTTCTACTTAGACTCTGGGAGGAACGCTTTTCTTACAGTTAGTGTAAAATCAATACAAGCCTCGTTCAAAAGCCATTACAGTCATTGAAGAGGCTTCCTTCACACTAATGGAGTTTGGATCAAGACTGTGTTTGTGTTACACAGCTCAGGGTACTTCTCTGTATTTGCCTCCTTGTTAATAAATTCTCCCCCCAGTTGTGTTTTGGAACACAATGCAGGCACAATATTTTTTGAATAATTTTTTGGATTAAGTTACTTGATTGCATTTCTTGGAGCTTACAACATTAGCAACATTTCTCTCAAGTGATTACACTGAGTCTAAATATTCTGTAAGCTGTGGGCTGAACAGTGGTTAAGTGCAAAGTGGCTGATTTATTTTCATACTTACAAAGTACTTCCTACTTTTATAAGACTCAAACCAGAACAGTGCAAAGACCAGCATGCTACCATATTGCTACAGAAACTACACATTTCCAAGTAACCTTTATAAATGTCTATATAAAAAAATAGCTATTATCTGGAAAGCACTATTTTCAGTTCCTTTTGCCCCACATTACAGTTTTAAATTTGATTCTTAATTCCCTGTTATTGCACCCTTTATCTAAACAGCTAATAGTTATTCTTAACATTTATTCTAGTGCTGTTCTGAATTATTCTAATGCAGCTACACATTCGTCACACAGTTTAACTTGCAGACATTTACTTCTCCAGAGCAGGTCATGTAAGTAACAGCATTTACATTTATATCATACTCATAATTTTTCAAATGTTTATTTTTTCACTCTATTATTTCATTTCCAGTGTGGTTCAGAGACACAGCAGCACAGCAGGAGAAGGCTATTACAACCAGGTAAGCCAAACACAGTTTTGGGACCATTATTTCTACTTCTATTTCATATACTACTATACATATGGCTATTTCACCTCTAGAAGAAGAGAGCCATTGTTTTAGGCAAGTATTGATTTGCCAAACATCTGTTCTGTTAATATTCTGGTGCCGAGCATTTTCTTTTGTCATATGTTTGTTTAGCAGTAGAAGCCATGATTTAATTTTAAAACAGCGTATGTTTGTGTACACAGTGTTTTCATCACTTCTTTGACTGGTGGTCTTTGACTTATTTGCTGTTTGTATCCAGTGTATTAGCTGATTCCTAGCGGCTGATCTAATTTGAGTATGACAGCAATCTGTGGTGCAGAATCATATCTCATAACTAATTTCAAACTTTTGTTGCTTTACTGCAGTACAAACGTCAGATGAATTTTCCTGTGTTCTCCCACTAGCTATTCATCAAGCTACCTTAAAATGATAAACCTAATTGTGACAACAACGTACAAAGCCCATTTCTTGGTAGACCTTGGTCTTTGTGAGATGTTTGGTTTCATTGTCCATGGACAGTCTAACAAAGTAATCTCACCTCATTAACGACACAAAGTGAAACGCATCAACATTTGGTTTCAGTGGATCTTTTTTCTGAGTTGTTTATTAAAATGAAACATAAAGGTTCAGATGCTGATTTCATTCTTGTTGGGATAAATTGCAAAAAACTCTAGAGAATTCAGAGAATTTATCACGCTGCAAATGAAATCAGCCTGGCTCAAAAGATAGCAATAATTCTAGAAAGTATTTCACCAGAGGCCTGCAGCCAAGAGTGACATTCAATTGTAACTGAACCAGCTTTATGTAAATGGTAAACTTATGTTTACTAAATAACTTATCCTCAGGCAGAAGTTACAGTGAACTGTCTAGCTGCAAGGTACTGCTCAAATCCCAGCAGAGAGTACTTTTTATTTGTATTCATGGACAGAAACTTCAGTTGTTACAGCTTGGAAAATGAATCCTTTATGACGATGGTATGGATTATGTGTTGTCTGAAAAATTAGACATCTGAGAAACCTCTAATAATGCAGCAAAGATTAATAAGTGTCAGTCAGTCACATCTCTGCCAGTGATCTCCATTTTATCTTTTTCAAGTCAGAAGAAATAAGTAAAGAAGGACATCAGCTAGAACTTTTTAAACAACTGCCTTGAGACATTCTTTTCCCATCTCGTCTTCTTCTGTTTGCAGTCTGTGGGTTGCATTCTTTCAAATAAAAAGTAGCTTTAGTCATAGCTCAAGCTGTCTTAAAGTATTGCTTCTAACTCCGCAGGCCAGATTCTGAACAAAACTAACAGCACCTTCAAGGGGTAAAGATTTTTAAGAGAACAGTCCCTTGGTGACCAACAGAGATTGAGTGCTGATGTTTAAAGCTTTGCTGTCATTTGGCATCTCCTGAATTTCTGACCTGCTTTCCCTCAACAGTGCTGATCCTTGGCAAATCAGCCCCTTACTCCGTCAAAATCATATCATAAGAGAAAAGATTGCCTTACTGACACCAAAGACCCAGTACAGATCAAGTAATCCCTCAGAGATTAATTTAGATGACAATTTCTCCTCCCAGAAGTCAAAGATGTAGCATTGTCAAGTTATCTTTCACGCCACAATATTGAAGTTGCCATCATGAGACTGGAAAAGGGAAGACCGGGAGAGAGCTCCCGGCGAGGTGTGTGCCCAGTTCTGGCCAGACCAGAGACATCTCAACCACTCACCAGGACCCAAGAACCTTTGTAATGGGGGAACTGACTGAGAAATAGGAGCTTTGTTTCCTCTTCATCATTAGTTTAACACACCAAAGTAACAAGCCAGCAAACAGAAGTCGAAGGGTCTTAGCCGAGTTCCACAGTGAGTCTCCTGACTTATCTGTACCAGGCATTTCTAACTAGCAGAAAATGCCCCAGTGTCTGCCCTACTTTTGGATTCATGTCCTGTAACTCCTACTTTCAGAGGATTTTGAAAACAGGCTAGCAGCCTTTACTTGTACAAGAATATCCAGGCCAAAATTTTCATTCTTAAAAATTTCATTCAATGCCAAAATGGCACCTGAAAACAGTTTTGGTTTGAAGGATTAGTTGCACTTCTTTATCATGTGATTTTTTTAGAGCAAAATTGTTGTCCCTACATTCTGTGTCTGCTAATTACTGTATTTTCACTTAAAAAGTTCTTTCTTTAGAGCCCCTTATATCCCTTTTTTAATGAAAACTCAAATCTTCAAGTAGCCTGTGAAAAATCAGAGGCAAACAAGTTTTTGACAGAGGGGGAACTGGAAAAGAAAGGGTTCCTGGGGTTGTAAAAAAAAAAATATGAAATATTAGCTGCAGACGCATTTATCTCACAGTTTCGTCTGTTTAAACAGACAGACATGGTTTATATAAAGCTGCTCCTGCTTTGAAGCTGCAGAGCCTTTGTTCTTTCCTACTTTTCTTCTGTTAAAGGTCTTACGTTTATTAAAAAATATTAAGAGGTGATTTTGGACCCTGGCATGTGCTGGGGATATGGAGCGAATGGTGTGTGGCCCAATCTGGATGAAATGTCATTACCTGGCTGGCTGAAACCTCCGAGTCCCATGGCCCAAGCTGTCCCCTCCAGGGACAGTGTGTGAAAGAGCACTGCCTGACTTAATCTGTGTCAGTTGTCCTATCAACACCTCCTGGTTTCAGGGAAATTTTCAGGAAACATCACCAAATGACAGCAGACTGGTCCTGAAGCAGATGCAGAGCTGGTTGAACAAAAGAAATATGATGGGAGAATTCATGTGGAAGATCGGTGGACCAAACTGAAAATGGTTGCGTTTGTTCTTCTGAACCACCCGATCTCTCCAGTTTTTCATATGAATTATATTTACATGGTGTGGCATAGCGTCATGCAGGGCTACTGAGCACACTGTCCTCAGCAGTACAAGGCTGATATGATACCCTGGATCTGTTCCTCTGCCCCACCACGGGTGTGCTCCAAATGCTGAACTGATCTGAGGAGACAAATGTGTCTTTCTTCAGAATACCTGCCTTGGGGCATCCATGATTCCCTTAATTCTCCCTGTCTCGGGCTCACTTTTCTTCACACCCCAAAATGTGCAACTAGTAGAGGTGGGAGCAGATAGGAGCGAAGAAAGAGCTAAATTCTGGGCTGTTACTCTTGTTGTGTCTTCTGAAAGACTTGTATGTTCTTCTTGCGAAAGGACCTGGTTTTAGAGACCCAGCCTTGCAGCACATAACATTCAGCACAGAATTTATTACATACTGCACTGATTTAATAAATAAATTCAATAAAAAGATGCATTCATCATTATAAACACACTGATTACAAGGCCCAATATAAGCAGCAGAGTGGGAAGGAGGGCTGTATCTCAGTCTGACTCTATGTAGGCTTTCCAATGACAGGCTATTACTTGTTATTTGACAGAAGTCATCAACAGGCATCCTTGGAGGTGAATATTTAATGCAGGATTCATTTCAGCATTTGATTCAGTGGCAATTATTCCTCCAACATTAACAGCGAAATGACACTAATGCACTCTGCGTTCTGCTGTTTTCAGAGACTACGCCTGGGTCACACGGTGCTGAAGAGGGAGAAAGGAAGCACTGGAGCAAGGGCAACCAACAATTTGCATATAGTTAAAGCTTATTTATGGTCTGGTATTTCTGAAACAGGCTCCTCCCTTTTTCACTCAGTGGACACACTTCTACAGATATTTATGTCTCACTTGACCTTCATTCTTGTGAATTGTGGCGTATCTTGTGCCTTCTGAACATACCAGAGTTGATAGATGAAACCTGAACTACACAAAAGTGCTTGTCATCTACCTTGTGCTGTTGAACCTATGCTGAATATGCATAACTGTATATTCTCCCTAGAAACATAATTATATTGAGCCAGACTCTTTTATATTGCTGGCTGAATTTATCCCCACAGAATACCATAAAGAATATAACAAAAAAGAGACACTAAAATTGTAACGGAATCTTTCTACTTAGGTACATTGGTAAAAAAGCAGAGGAAATGAAAACTTGGAAGACTTACAGAAAGGAAAGGAAATTTTGGTAATGCTGGATCTAGAAAAGGTGTGAATGGAGAATTGGCTACTTTTGAAATCACTTTTGTCAGCTGGGCGGAGAAGATAGGCAGAGCAGCTGGATTTTCTAGTTCGTTTTGAGCCAATTCCTCCACTCAAAAGCTACATCTGCTTTAGGTTCATTTGTGCATAGTGAACAGGTTGCTTTTCTCAAAAGAGAAAAGTTGGGCATCAGCTTGGAATTTTGGAGGTTGCCATGGTTTCAATATTTTTATCTTCTCTGCAAGCCATTAAGATTGCATTGCCATCTTCAGAGCGATTACACCTGAAAAACAGGACCTTCTTGCTTATAGAAGTCAGTGGTCTAGAACACACACATAAAAACAAGGGAACTGCACAAATACTGCAGCCCAGAGCAAAACTGGTTATCAAATGGGCAAATAATGACAATTCTGAGCCAAAGATACATATTTCCTTCCAGGGCCCATGAGTCAATATGCAAATTATTAAAGATTTATGATGTAATGTAGAGTATTCAGTGAACTTTTCAAAGCAAGATCTTGAAGAGGGAAAACCACTGAAAAAATTCTTCCAATTAGCAAAGCCATTTGCCAGGAACAGAAAATGACACAGAGCAAACGTCAGTGGGTTCAGTAGTGAGCTAGCCCCTCTCTTTGAAGAAAGACAGCTCAACCTCCTGGAGCCTTATCTGGCTCATCCAGAGTGAGCATCTTTGCTGAAACACCTCTGAGGTCCAACTGTTCCATGAACAGCTAGGTTTTACTCTTGCAGGATTAAATTCAAGATATACAAAGAAGCACACACTGTTCTCTCCAGTCAGAGCCAACTCTGGTCGTATCCTTTAAAGAGCCTAGAATTAATTGCATAATCTCTCCATACACAAGTAATGATTTATCTGCTTGGGTGAAGTTTTGTTTATCCCATGAATTAAAATCTTCAAGTGAAAAATCCAAGCTGCAGAGGAGAGAAAGGAAGGAAACTGGGGTTGTGTGGAGGATGCTATGTAATGCCAAGCAAGCAGGAGCAGTGACTGCTTTAAGTAAGATTGCAGAATCATAGAATGGTTTCAGTTGGAGATGCTCCTTCTTGACACGGTAGCGCTGTCCTGCCTGCAGTAACACAGGCTGTGCCCTGAGCGGGATGGAAGCCTTCCTGGGTTCTCTGTAAAGAGAAAATTGTGCTTTCAGTACTGTCTGATATAGGCGATGCCTTCCTATTTGTGCAGGCTCTTCAATTGTTTTCTACATCTTGTGCTACAGAGGTGTTTTCACGGAGTCAGGGAGGAGTACTCACATCTCAGAGCATTTTGCCAAAAGGAATACTGAGAGCTGTGGTGAAGACAGTAAACAGAAAACATGGGAAATTGGAAGGGAACACACCAGTCCTTCGAACATGGCAGCAGGAAGTCAAGCCGCTCTGGCTGCAGTGACAAACATCGATAGTGCCTCCCTCCATGGGGTGGGAGTAACAAAACCATTTGTTCTGGAGCAGAGCAATTGCGAACACATGTGATTTTACACTGGGGTGTATTTGTACCTTGAATCCAGATCTGAGCATTTACTAAAATTAAGGGTACTTCAGGTGTATTTTTAAATACCCCATTTGATCAGTTCTCCATTTCATGCAAGACCTTTATGTCTGGGATGCTTGCACATAGCTCTTTAACTACTATTACATTTCTGTCTTTTCTCTTTTTTTATTTTTTCCCCAGAAGTCCAGTTATTCAGCAGTTAAAGTAAACCGGTTTATTTAGCCATTAAACATCTCATATCCTTCTCACTTACTGCAGTCATAAAACTCTGTTTTACACCCACAACTCAACAAAATAGAGCCACACATCACCTTCTAAAGAGAAAAACCTCAACCTTTCAAATCACAGCTCCACATACTTTAAAATCACACTGTTTTGGGAGCTGAGCACCTTCCACAGAAAGACTATGTAGAGCTAAAATATCTCTCCTTTTGAATCTCCATGAGGATACAGGTGACTTTTCATGTTTAATCACAAGAAAGCTATGATACAAAGCTTATATTTACATCCCTCCTGGAAAAGAAAAGGTAAGTTTCTAGCATCAAGAGTCCTCATGAGCATGGGCTCTGCAGGCAGCCGCCTGGTGCCCAAGAGGCCAAGCTCACGGCTGCTGCTGGCTCATGCATTTTGTTGACTGATCCCTTGTTCCTGTAGAGCGCACTCATCATGTTGAATCAACGTCTCAGAGAGAAAGGAGGTCTTGGAGTTAAATAAGGTCCTGATGAACTGAACACGTTAAAAATGCAGGATCTGGAGCTTCAGTCTCAACCGATGTTTCAAAAGGGATGCAAATGTCACAACTCAGAATTTAGGATGAAAAAAGTAGGCTTTTTTTTGCCAAGCAAGACAAGAGCTTTATCCTTTCTCAGGAACTATTAGTTCATCCTCAGTGTACAGTGTTTTGCAGCTACTAAATGAGGTGGCTAGAAATGTGTGAAATATTATGGTGAGGTCTGCAGGTCACAGAGAGGCAGAGACCCCTTTTCAGGGAGAGAGGGGAGAAGAGTTTCTACGAGGTGTTTAAGGCAGGGTCCTTAAGAATATATCACTACAGCACAACTCAGAAATATAGGGGCAGATTCCTTCAATCGTGCTGGAAGTGTTGTGTAGGAAGCCAATAATTTCCTACTTCTCCCATTAATATAACCTATATTTAACTTCAGAGAGCTTTCTTCCTTCAGCCATTGATCTCTCTGAGGTTACAGGTTCTCAGGTGAAGTGCTGTTTATCATGGCTATGAAAGGTATTTGCTGCTAGATACCATCCATATGCAAGGGACATATAACTCCATGCTGTGCCATGAGCTGCTCTGCTGACTGCAGATGTTTAGCCAGGGACAGGGTACCAAAACGTGCAAACAGCAGCATTCTGGAGGCACGGAACTTAAATCCATCGGCAGACAGAGCAGCAGTTGTCTAACTTGTCCTGGACTTAATTTTGTCACTGTAATTTCCTCCACATTTGAGACACACCAAAAAAACCCAAACAACAACAAAAAATGGAATACTTGGTCCAAAAGAACAGGAACAGATTCCTGTTCTTTGCACAGAAATGAGACAATCATCAAGCACTGAATGGCATAAAGCACTGGCTGACCCATATCACATTGTGACCATACGTTCCGCTGTCCTTATTCCAGCAAAGGCAAAATGAACAGAACTACAATTTGTGGCATGACTGACATATTTCAGTATGAACCAGATATGTACACCCTCTTCTGAATCATTCAATAGTGTCCACGCCCTAAACAGGCAGCTGACAAGATGATCAAGACTATTTCTTGATGTAGCATTTCTCCTGTCCATTTTACTAAACAGCATGATTGTCACTTTTAACAACATTCACACATCTTCACCTCAAGAGATGAACAGACTGCTGAAAGTGCCATTTCACAAAGGATTTGATAAGAGATAAAGGTTTGTTCCTGTCTTTAAATGTCCTGAGCAAATCTCCAACTGTGCTTGCTGAACTAGATCACCAGATTCCCTGCCAACTTCCCACTATGGAGTGATGGGATGTTACAAATTTAGAGGAGGTAAAAGCCACCTGGGGACTCCAAATATGTGACAAAAAGCCCAATTTGCACAATGTTAGAGTGGTGTCTGGATATTGCTACTCTTCATAACATTGGCACGAGGCTTATGGATGGGCACAGGACAGAGCTGATGCTCAAACCACACCAGGATCCTGGGCAGCAACACCTCCCCATGGGAAAATACACCAGCCCTGTAGGGAAGATAACAAGTGACTGTGTTAGGCAGCTGGGCAAATTCAGCTCTGCTCTGTAACGCTGCCAGAGTCACAGAAGCACAGCTAAAATAATGCAATGCATCGTCAGTAACACCTTAAGGCAATTTGGCTGGAGCCTCCAGTGCACGGTGGCACTCTGGGGCAGTTGAGGTTATTTGTACCTTCACTGGCCACTCCCTACCTTAAAATTATTTCAACTTAAGTGTAGCTTAATTTCTGACTGTGCTAGGTGTGTGGTGTTTGGTTTGGTGTTTTAACTTAAATATACCGTCAGAAAAACCATAATGACACTCCACCTGTGATATAACCAAACCCCAACAATATTTTTCAGGCTTACAGCCACTCAGATGAAGTGCAATGTAAACATGCTGAAACTAACTTTAACTAGCTATCCTGGGAACTAGTAGTAAAATTTAGTGGCCTCTATGCAAGGCTTAATGAGGGCCTAATTTACTTAAATTTGCATAACTGTACTTCTCTGGAAGTTCAGGACACAAAATTAATGTAACAATGAAGGAAGAAAAGGGACATAAAACATGTCAGACCAAAGGAGAAAAAGCACAGCTGCATATCTCTCTTAGTTAAACATTTAACTTGTTGTAAGCATCATCTAACAAAGCAATCAGGAGGAAGAAATTAGAAGATGAGGGAGAAGGAGTGAGAAGAGGAGCCCATAGAAAAGGCTGCAGGATCAGTTCACAGATGAATGGCGATACCATTAAGCAGTTCAGTAAGTTTATAAAAGTGATATTTAATAAATTACTCCTTCAAAAAAGACTGCAATTTAAAAAAAAAATCAAGTGGAGAAATAACAATGTGGGAATTATGTACATTCATTTCTAATCTAAGGTAAGCATTAGGTGAATGTTTAACAGTTTTAAAGGGGCTTAGGGGAACATATAAGGTTGATATGTCCAAAATTCAGTGATAAATAGATCGCAAACTTGCAACAGGAATATTACAGCATCTCATTGCTGGCACCTCTCAAATCAAAAGCAGCCCAGGGCCAAATAAATGATAGCAATGACTTAGCCTTGACATTTTTCTTTTCATTTCACAATAATGACACATAAGAATGTTTCCACTGTAACATTTAAGTCAAGTGAAAAGCACATTTTAAATGTCTGATATCTTTTTTTTTTAAGAAAGATATGATTTTTTTTTTTTTTTCTAAAGAGCAGCTTTTTCCTGAGCAAACACTTGCAGTCATGAAGCAGAAATCAGGGAGAATGTCAGCAGTTCAGATTTGCAACGTGGGATCCCAGCTTCCCTTGTCGCCTGCCCGTTTGCAACTCCAGCACTGAGTCCTTATTAGGAGGTTGACATAAGCCTTATTCTTCTTTCCTCTAACCCAGTGTTGCACTACTATTGCTCCATTAACACCACTTTTGATCTCTGCCCATATAAACAGAACACATTTACCACAGCATTAAAAGTCAATCAATCAACCTGTGGTCGTGCAGGAAGCCCTTCCCTGACATGGCCCCATCTAAGGCATGGAACCATCCCATTGCATCAGGCTGTAAGATGGGGGTACGTGGCCAGGCCATTGCCACAAACCTTGACTGCAGAATCTAGCAGATCCCTAAATCTAGGTGCTTTCAACCGCACATATGGTTTGAAAGTATTCGTGAAAGACAGCACATGACAACCTGCCTGTGGCTTGAGAGAGGTTATACAGACAGACAAGGCTTGCACATCCAAGTGCTGCCACAAATCTCAACCCGCCTGTACATAGCTGTTCCCTCTTCTTTTTCCATCCCTGCAGATCCAGGCTTAAGCCACCAGACCTCAGCACACCTAGACCAGCCTCGCAATGACCAGTGTGGGTCTGGTTCCATCACCACTGGTGTTGCTTTGCTGGGGTAGGTTATCCCCACCTGGCACGCAGTGCCCTGGTTGATGCTCATGTGGCTCCTGTGCTTTATGTTATCCTGGAATATCAAGGAATCCCCCTTGCCTCCAGGATTCAATTTCAAGCCCCGTTTGTACTTCCAGAGTATTCCAAAGGAGGTTAAATGACACTGGTACACTCGCTTCAGAATTTACTGTTGAAATCTCTGTTGCCACTATTTGAATTTAAGCTTCTGTGTAATCTAAGGATTTAACTTAATGGTCCTACAGATAAATTGTGATCTCAAGCTGTGACATGACTCTAGAGAAGCCATCTCTACACTGTGGCTTTTTGTACCACTGAGAATGACTCAGTAGATAAAGGCCACAAAATGACAGGTACGAATCGAGGATAAATATATGTAATAAGGCATAATTGCCCTAAATCACTTGCCTGGAGTTACTAAAAGGGAGGAGAGAGCAAACAGGAGTAAAACCAGTGATTTAAAGTCCACAGTTCATCACCTGAGGGAAA
>NW_010131198.1:28352-57878 GCF_000699245.1 Pterocles gutturalis
AACAGGCAAGACTAGAAAAGTAGCTGCACATTAACCCTGGCTCAGTTTTTATAAAGACAGAACTCATCATCAGCTCAGCTGGGCTCATTGTGGCTTTACTGCTCATGGGGAGAAGGTGGTGAGGTGAGTGAGGATGATAAATAGTTGCAAACAGCTGAAGACAGTTTTTGTAGCTGTTCAGGCATCTATTTCTTTCAATTAGGTACTGGCTGGGGGAAGATGTTGGGTGGCTTCATGACTCAAGCTTTTGGTTTGAGAAGCACTTTCCAGAGAACTCTCAGATAACTTTGCGTTTTTGGGGTTTTTTTTTTTGGTTTTGTTTTGGTTTGGTTTGGTTTTTTTCAGAAGGAAACAACTGCATCTGCGAGAGGGCATTTGTTCTTAGAAAGTAATTTGCCTTTCTACATTTTTCAGTTAAATAATTATGCACACATTTATCATTCAGTAGGATTGCTGACAGCCAATTCCCTAGGTGTCAAATTCTCAGCCCTGTGCTAAGAAAGTGCACAAGGGTGAGCATTTTAAGTAGTCACAACATGAGATTTAAATAAAGGATAAAATCTGTGTTAGCCTTTTGCACAGAGGTAAAATTTCAACAGACGACTCCTGCACTGAATTTGTTAGTTGTTGTTCAGGTCTGTCATTCCTCATCAATCACAGGGGATTTCTGTTTCATTTAGACTCAGACAGACCTTTCAAGACAGTTGCACAAAACCACCTTCGCTCTGACAAAAAAAACTTGAGCAAATAATTTTGTATTTATGCAATGTTTCTGCAAACAAGATCTTATCTCAATTCTTTTCTGCTCTCCAAACCCTAGATATTATTAAAGGAAGCCTGCAAGTGGTACCTCAGAACAATGAACATGTACCATGACCTCTTTCATCTATACACTACTCAGTTTTCAAAAATTCTGTCAATACACTGGAGGTGATGGGGCTAAATAAAGTATTTCTCTTTCAGTTTCTGTGGGCCTAGGATTCAGGGTGATGTTACAGCTGGACCCACCTAAGAGCTAGTGGCTACCAAAAGAAGCTGTCTTGTGTGTCCCAGCTGCTCCCTGCCCTGGGCTGTGTGGTCCCAGCCTCCCTGGCACACACACTGAGGCTTGGCTGACCTCTTGGTGGGCTACTTCACAGAGTTAAAGCAGCGGAAAATTATCCTCCTTCTCAAAGAAAGCGATCTGTGTTCTGCCAATTTATGTCCCTAATTAATGTCCTAAATTTACGTCCCTTTACCAGTGCAAAAGAAAGGGTGGAAGTGTGCATATGGGATGTAAGAGGAAAATACTTCTTTCAAGAGCAGCTAGAAATTATATTGGCTTGACTGCAATTTAAAATCTCCTTTAATATTCAACTTTAATAATAATATATTCAATATGAAAAGATTTTAATTTTTTGGCTCATCCACAAGATCTAGATCCATGGTAACTAGAATTCCCAAATGGTTCCTTGTCCAAATATTTGGTCATGTCCAAGTCATCTGGGTGTCAGATAACAGAGAAGCTCAGGGAATTAATCCCTTCATCCTATATTAATCATTGTACCTAGTGCAGTCCTCTCGGCTTGCACGAACATAGATCAAACAGAAAAATAAGGGCTGTCACTCCTGCAAAGAAAACAGGAGACAGAGACACCACATCGCATCGGTTGCAGATTATAAATACAGAGGAGGGAAATCAAACATAGAGAGGACAACATGGAAAGCAGAGAAATGAGTTATGATGCTGGCATCTGACGGAAGAGCTGCCTGAAGAAAAAATGAGCCAAAAAAGGGGGGATGTATGCAAATCAATGATAAGTTTTTAGAGCCATTTTCATAGTCAGTATTGTCTTCAGCCTACGGGGCCCTGCTAGCTGCACTGGGATAGCTTTTGATGTAAGGCTTTATGTGGCAGAACACTGATGTATGCTCATAAATGAATAGAAATACAAGTATATACATTTCGCTACAGAAGTGCAGGAGCATTCAGGGAAAACCATTTAAACAGATCCTAATTTAGAGACCACATTAACCAGTCTGGAATCCAGCTCTAATTGTGGCGAGTAATAGAATTCAACTGAAATTTAATCAGCAGAATGAGCACTGCTAACATTTGAGAATTAATTAGGGTAATAATTACTGAAGAAACAGATTTGCTGCATGGAGGAGAAGTTGCTATGGTATTCCCATATATATTTGAGAAAGCAATTAAAAATCCTCTGATGTAGACAGAATAGCCACAGCTGAGTGGAAAGTTAAATGGGCAATGCCTCAGAATGTCAGGGCAATCCAGTGCCACCCCAGTTCAACTGTTTCTTTCTTCCTAAAGTCGTCTTCTCATTGAATTGGTCCTGGGTGCTGATGAGGCTTCAGACTACCTGCATGTACCACACAGAGAGTCAAGGGTGAAGGATGTGGTTATAGTCCATTCATAGGTTGGCTGGAGAGAATGTTTTTGACTGTCAGGGAGATGTCAGGACTGGGGATGAGGAATATTTTGTAGGGAGAAAGAAGTCTTTAGAAGGAAATGGCAGCACCAAGGTCTAGTCTCACTCAGTAGCACAGGAGAAAGTTCAAAAGAGTCTCCGGAGAACCTGAGTGACAGGTTTGATAATTTTGTTGTGTCTGACAGAAGAAAATCTAGAATTCATTTTTGACCAGAATAGGTTTTAACTAGAAATTAACAGCAGGCTGTAATAAGATCTCTGAGACAAAGGCTGTCATCTAGGATAGGGTGCAGAGAGACAGGTCTGAAATTAGAGAGAGAAAAAAAAATGAATTGAAAGCCAGCACCTGAACAGAACAGAATGGGTCTACACAGACTGGGGAGTAGGGAGAGGAAGAGAGCAGGAAAGCCACAGAACACAGTTCCAACCAAGAGCATGCACACAGTCAGGAAATTTAAGCACCCTGAGAATCCATGGAGTATTTAAGTGGAAGGAATTCAGCCAGGTAAACACTACAATGATCTTCTAAGAATAGCTCTTTAAGAGCCATGTTGCAGCCAACTCAGGGCAGAGAAACAGGACTCCAAGGCTGTAGGCAGCGTGTTTGCTGCACACGGGAGATCGACAGAGAGGCCGGCAGGATCATGGGCTTCTTATGTACGTTTAGTTGCACCAAGCTATAAGAGGTGAAGTAGGGTGACTAAGCAACAGCCATGCGTAGTGACAGTAGCAGTGATATTCCCCATGCAGACAGACCCCCCCCAAACATACTTTAGCAGAGTTGGATCTGCTTCACCTTCAACATACGCAGGAACGTGGCTGTTAGAAGCACTACTTCAGCTCAGATCTGTCTCTGCAGTTATCTCCATTCTGTGCCTAAAATTGCTGCGAGAGAAGTAAGAAGCTGTAACAAAACTTGTAACTACTTCTCCCTCCACCCTCACACATCCTGGCTTCTGTGCCCAAAGCAGGAGAGAAAGAGCAGAGCATTTGGAAGATAAGAATGAGGTACATCTTTACTCCTTAGGATTTTTCTTGTGCTCTGCCTGATCTTGTTGCTGTAACATTAGGAAAGAAAGGGTCTCCTCACAGGACTGTGACCCAAATTTCCAGTGCAGTTTTTCGACTATATTTCAAGAAAGAAACATGAGAGTCTATGATTTGTGCATCTAAAAATTTTGAGAGCAAAATATTGATTATAAGCAAGACAAAAGGACTGCTTCTTAGCACAGTGTCTCAGTACCCAGCTTTTAGGATTTTTCTCTGTTGGCAATGAGCCGCTACAGCTAATAGCTGCAGATAATCCCAAGGAAAAGAGATAAACCACCTTTAAGAAGATCAGCCATCACCTAATTGCAACATGCACTTAGAAGCTACTAAATCTCCTGCTTCATTAATGAAACACTGTCCTTGATAACTTGAAAATGTTCATATTTGCAAATACTTGTAGCGGGTGTGAGATAACCAACCATTTCTAGTCACAAATTGTGGAATATTTCAACAAACTCACTCATTGCTGCAAACATCAATTCACACAACAAAAAAAATTTGCTGTGTTTCCACTGCCTGCTGGCACGCTGCAGCCACAGTGCGGGTCGACCAAGGGAAAATCTGTGCAGTGAAGCAAGCAGCATGCAGGACCACAAAGGGAAAATCAGATCCTGCACTACATTCAGCCCATGGATCACTGTCTGCAGAGATCTGCGTGAACAGCTTTTACATGTACTGAAAAGAAAAACGAGTGATGGAACGAACTCTAACCTGTATTTTTCAACTATTTGTTCTGGAGAATAGAAATTTTCAAAGGGGGCTTCAGTTTGTAGACTCATCTGCAGGATGGGATATTTAGTGCTTACATAGCATAGCCTGTTGGCTGCATATTTGCTACAAATAATTGTATTTTTACGTCCTTTAAACAGTAACAAGAATGATAGATACTATACACAGTGCAGATGCAGAAATGCACAATGCAGTGCTCTTTCAGTGGCAGAAAATTGAGTGGGAAAAGGGTTTGTGCTATCAGATCTCTTGGTAAGGTGTGGAAGAATGAACTATATTTTAACAACATGAAAAACTTATGTAAAATGATCGTGTTTTGTGTTTTCATCCTAAATGTGAGACAGAGTGCGAGACCTTCATGAAACTTTAATCAAGTTCCTTTCTTCAGGGCCTGTGTTCACAGACTCGAATTACAGTTCAAGCTGAAACTTTCTAAATCTTGCTTTCATTTGTATGAGTCAAAAATCTCAGTGGAAACCTAATATCATGCAAAATTCTTTTAATGATCCTGATAAAAGTTAGGCACACTTTTTTTTGTGTGTGGTTTGGGTTTTTTTTTAACCTCATCTACGGAATAATTAGTCCTATCTATTTCTTCCAGTATTCAAGTGTTGACATTGTACAAATTATTCTCAACCAAATAAAAAGCTCCAAAAACCCCAAATGAAAGCAGATGGTAAAACTGTCTGAAAACCAAATTATTTATAAGGTCAGGACAACAGTTGACAAATCCTGGAGGGATAAATTACTCTTCCCCTAATAAACTAGGTTTTAAAGAAATACACAGAACGAGTTTTCCCCATTTGGAAGATAAGAAAAATCTGTATTTCAGGGATGTCCCATAAATCCGTCACCTCGCCGCTCCCCTCTGCAGGTGCCGGGAGGGAAATGAGCATCCTGCGACCTCCCAAAGCAGGAGCACCCCCACCTCCAGCCCACCTCTGCAGTGTCCCGGGGTCTCTCCCTGCTCTGGGAACTCTCTCGTCCCATTTAAGCTTTACAACTTCCCCACCTAGTGGAAGTCCAGGTACTTTCATACCCAAATGCGTCTCTCGGCTATAGAGGGATTTTACACCCATGCCAATAGGTGAGTGGCAGTTTAGGGGGGGGGATAATAACATACAGAGAATAATCGTGCCTTAATTTTTGTTATTTCCTTTGGTTTGCCAGACTATGGTGGTTTGAGATATTTGGTTTGAGTGTGTTGAGAAATGGAAGAGAAAATATAGGAAGAACAGAGTGTTAGGGGGATAATACAGAAGGACAGTAGAGGAGAAACACAGAGCCTATCAGCATCGCTTGCTCAGCCCAGATGAAACTCCCAAGTGGATTTCCTAAATGAGAATCCCTAAATACAGGGCTGGGGGTGAGCAGAGGCCCTGAAAATTCTTGGTGCTCTAGGATCAGGGCAAGTCTTCCCCTGCTCTCCTCCTCTTTTTGGGGGCAGGGTCCAGGGTCAGCCAGATCACAGCAGCGAAGCTTTTGTCCCCACTGGGCTCTGCTCAGCTGTGGCTGTACCAAGAGTTCCTGAGTAATCTCATGGGGTCCAAACCCAGGGCTCAATGCAAACCCCACCACTCTGAACCTATGGAAAGGGGAGGGGGAAGGATATAAAAGAGGAGTTGCTGGTGAACTTGATGCTTTCTTTAGTCCTAGGTGTTTTGCACAGGCTGCTATAGCTGAACTAGGGTACTCGTCTGCACTGAACATCTTCATTCACTTATTTTCCCTCTGGCTGTTTCACTAAAGATGTAAAATGTTAAATTACCAGACTTAATCAAGTTCCTGGAGAACTGAAAACACTTTTAAATAAACTTATAAAATTAATACTTCATTTTAAAATCATATGTAGATATAAGATTGCTTTCTGTTATATATTTATATATGTATTCTTTCCTCAGTTGTTTTCTGGTCTGGTTTTACTGAGTGCGTTTTTCCGTTCACATTACACCTTACTGCTGTCCTTCTGATGGAATATTTTGGAAACCTGTTGCTTTAAGTTCTGCTCTGTAAGAAGGGAGCAGCAGCTATACAAAGGAGCTTTGCACCTGCACTTTCCTCAAAAATGCTTTTTGCTGTGGCTTATAATTTAAAAGTGCTTGTAGTGCTTTTTAAAAGCCTTCTTAGCCCACAGATGGAGTGACTCTGCTTTAAGTGCTGATAAACCATCTGTCAATGTTTAGGTGAAAAGAAACAAAATTGCTAGACTGAGCTTTATCAATTCAAAGGTGTCAGAGTTTAAAAGATACTTTTTCTTACACAGAAATCGAACAACTGCTAAATGCAACTCACTTTTTTCCTCCCGGTGAACTGAAGCCCATGCAGTTGGACAGCCACCACCATCCCTCTTTTGGGGCAGTGACACAGGACCACTCCTCTTCTCTCACACTCACAGGTGCTACCTTGGCCTCCCAGGAAATGGTACGGATCCCAGGGAAGAAAGATGAGCTGGGAGTTGAGATGGAAGTTGGCTAGATGGCAGCAGAGCCCCAGACAGAAGCAGTGGTTGCATGGCAAGCGTCCTCCCCGGGGAGCTGATTCCTGAGGGACACACAATTCAGCTGCTAGAGGGAGAAATGACAGGAAAACGGAACTGTCTGAAATTTGACACATTTGGGAATGCTAAATACAGGGACATTTGGTTTCTGTTCCAGTCAACATAAATTCCCAGCTCTCACCAGGTTATTGCTGACAGCAAAGCTGTAGAAGTTGCATGGTAGCAAAGGAGGGAGAACAAATGGAAAGTCTATTTGTATCAGAAATTATGTTTCACTTGTACTTCTACAAGATCAATCCCATTTATATTTTTCATAGCCCTCTATGCAAAAGTACATTAATGGACTATAACCTTGGACTGACAGGCATATAGGCAAAACACAGCCAAACTGTCATGGTTTAACCCCAGCCAGCAATAAACCCCACACAGCCGCTCGCTCACTCCCCACCCAGTGGGACGGGGGAGAGAATTGGAAAGGTAAAAAGGAGAAAACTCATGTGTTGAGATAAAGACAGTCTAATAGGTAAAGCAAAAGCCGTGCACACAAGCCAAACAAAACAAAGAATTAACTCACTAGTTCCCATGGCAGGCAGGTGTTCAGCCATCTCCAGGAAAGCAGGGGTCTGTCACATGTAATGGTTACTTGGGAAGACAGAACACTGTAACTACAAATTTCTCCCCCTCCTCCTCCCTTCTTCTTCCCCCAGCTTTACATGCTGAGCATGACATCATATGGTATGGAATATCCCTTTGGTCAGTTGGGGTCAGCTGTCCCAGCTGTGTCCCCTCACAACTCCTTGCGCATCACCAACCTCCTCTCTGGTGGGGTGAGAAGCAGAAGAGGCCTTGACTGTGTGTGAGCACTGCTCAGCAATAACAAAAACATCCCTGTGTTATCAACATTGTTTTCAGCACAAATCCAAAACATAGCCCCACACCAGCCACTATGAAGAAGATTAACTCTATTCCAGCCAAAACCAGCACACAAACCCAGCTGGGATTCTCTACGTGACTCTGCTACCGAGTCACTATGGAAACATGGGAAGATCCTGGATCTTTTCCCCTCACAGCTTTCACCTGTGGTTCCCAGCTCTTTGTCAAGCACTTTGACATGATGAGTTACCGGCATTACAGAAGTGACAGTGAGTATGTAATAGACTTGATGGTCTTTAATGAGGCATAATCTGTTCAGCAATGAAAATGAATCAAGCAGATCTAAAATTTCAACTTTAATCATCTCTAGAATCAGGTTAGCCCAGCAAATCCATTCTAGTCCACTCTCGTTTATTCCTATGGAGAATAGGTCACTTGGTAAAGGTCTGTACAAATTAAAAGAGGGTATTTCACACTGTGCTATATGAAAGACTTCACTTCACATTGTTACGCAGCAGTATCTGAGATCACATTAATTTTCTAGATGGATGTGGTCATAAAATCCCAAACAATTTTTTAACAAAAAAAAAAAAAATTGCTATAATTTCCAAAATCCCAAAAGCACTGAATAAATATCTGGGGAAAAAAAAAAAAAACAAACAAACAAACAAAAAAACACCCAGAATTATATTCTGAGTGTGAAGCTAAATGTTCTATTGTCAACTGCATACAGATTACATAGGTCCCAACAGATGATTAAAACTTATGGTGGTGTCATGAATTCTAATAAAGGGCTGAGAAACAGTGTTTAAGAACAGTACTGATTTTTTAAAGACATGAATTAAGCTCATATATTTTTATGATCCTGTTCATATGTAAGTTGTAGTTGTGTTGATGAAGGCATAAAAATGTAAGAATAAAAGAGAGGGATGATTTGCAGGGAGAAACATCTTTTATAAGATCAAACAGGTAAGTTTTCAAGCACAACAGCTCTTCTTTAAATATGTAGTTCTTGTTGGTTCCTCTTAAATATTGCAGTGTGGTATGTTAGCACTACCAGCTCTTTCTCTGTGTATGACCTCAAATCACCTAGCTGCGTCTCTCCACCTCCCCTGCATCAGCCACGTCTGTGACACACAAATGCACCGGTAGCTAGGAGTGGAGAAAGTTTCCTAGTAAACAAACTTGTCTATCCATGAATATTCACACATGTGCCACTGGCTTTAATGGAAACACCATTTTAAAAACACCTTTGTTCTTCTTTAGAAACTATGCATGTTGAGATGCATTTTTAGATGCGGGTGCCAAAGTATTCAACTAAAAAATGCAAAGAGAGGCATGTTGACAGACCTTTGGTCAATAACCACAGAATGATGACAGTTCTGGTGAATCAAACCAGAAAACCCACCCATGATAACATGTCTCTGAGTTCTCACAGATCTCAGGTTCATTTAGGATTATGCAGCATTTCTGACAAGTGAAATCTGGAGTATTCATGCAATTGGGGATTCTTGTAACGCAACCAGATAGGAATAAGGTTACTGATACATGCCTACCAAAACTGTCAGGAAGCCTTAAGAATTGGCTAAGATTTAGCCACCACCAGTACAGACAGGATTCAGAGCTGTGGACACCAGGCTTTGTACTGCACTGCTAGTTACTGACTTACCGAGAACAAAATCGCTTTGCTATTTTTAAACAAAGCTGTCTTTTGCCAACTGTTTAATCTATTAGACCCTGATTTTCTCCTTATGGAGCTTTACATACTGAGAGTTTTGTTAAAGACCAATAAATACAATGTTTAAACTTATTATTTTAATATATGAAAACGGATAGATATTCCCCACTGAGCATTCATATTCAGTAGAGCATTTGTATGTCACTGCAAATAATCAAACCATATTATTTTAATCAAAGAACAGGAACAGATGATGTAACAAAGGCACAAGGAGCCAAACCTTGTCTTATGTCAAGAGACCAAGATTTGGCTCAGTATTCTTAAACCAGGTCAATGGGGATGCCTTTGACAATGTTTTCAAACAACCCAGTAAGCTCCAATTTAATACAAATAAAGCCACTGGGATCAAAAGTGATGAAGGAGAGGCTAAATATTTGGAATAGACCTTGCTACATTGAGAACAACTGGCCATTCATTTAAAATCAGTATAATAAGAGTGGGCCCAGTTGTAATTTTGTTTGCTTTGAATTAACTCTGGAATAACTCCACAGAGGTCAACTGAGTGTTACCAGTATTAAATAAAGGACAAGAGATCAGGATCATGCTGAGCTGTGTTCTGTCTGAAATACTCTTCTTCCATGTGTAAGCAGGATGATCTGCATTTTTTTGTAAAGGAATTTAAAATGCTTTAAAGGTTTTATGTACCATTAAGCATGCACATAATAAAACAGTATTAAACAATATTAACCTTGCAGACTGGGGTAATTTTAAGCCATGTATGAGAGAAATAGTACTTTCTCCTTAAAATAATTTTGAGAATTTAGACCAGGTGTTTCTAATGTAAAAGTTTTGGGGTTTTTTTATTTTTGTTTTATATGTGCAAAAGTAACGTTAATTTGCCTTCAGAAGACATCACTATGCTTTCATATAATGATTGCCCTTCTGAAATGATCTTTAAAGCAGTCAAACCATACAAACAAGCAACAGCCTGCTTCTGAACTGTGCACCTTGTCTAACCTTCATGGTTACATCCACAAAAGCTTACAAAAGGCTGCTAGAGCAGCTTCATTTTCAACAGTGCTTAATGATCACTTCATACCGAACGGATGGCAGGAAGGGGGTGATTTGTTGAAGTGAGATAAGCCTCCCTGAAGTACTCACCAAACAGATGGAATTTGTGTTTGTTTGAAATCTTCAGGATGATGTAAGTTTATCTGAAGAGCAAAGACTGATTTGCCCATTTTCCTCAGCATCTAATAGAAACACAATCAAGGCAGAGAAGAGTGAATTCAAGCCCTCTTCTAAGAAGGTGCTAATCACCAGCAGTCCTTAGTTATCCTTGGTATGAATAATTCACTGATTCACAGGATTTTTGCATTAAAAATAAGCACACTACTTCTCTTCTTTCCTCTCTAAGATTGTCCCATATTCTTTTCTTTATCCCCTCTAAAGACTGCAGAACTCACTCAAGGAAGCCTGACACTGACATCCCAGAAAAGCAGTCAGCAGTATTTGGGAAGATGGAGTGGCAAACAAACCTCGGTGCTATTACACAGCCTGGAAGTGGGCCACCGAGTGCAACACAGAGGATAAAGCTAATTGGAAAGCCCAAGTCAGCATCCAAAAGGTCAGGAAGAAATCTCTCTTGTGTTAAGTAGTGTGAAATTGTTGAGGTATTTTATGACCATTGGAATCCTCCAGAGTTAGGAAATGTAACAACAACAAAAAATATCTCTGGTAGATTCATCTCCCAGAGCAATTTTTTATCTCTACATGAAAAGGTATAATACCGCTTTGCAACATCACTTACTTGGTTCTCAGAGGCAGCCCTTGATTAGCATGCACATAGTCCCTTAACATAAGCAATGAATTTAACTCTCTGTGTAGTTCATTGTCAAAAAAAACAATCTTTGAAATATTCTCAGTTGCAGAAAAATACATTTTATATGCAACTACAAAATTACTATAATGAGCAGCAGGACTGGAGATAAGGCTGCAAAATGATACTGCTCAGCCTCATTTCCTTTTTACAGCACACATATAGAATTTATAATTCACACAATGACCATAAGAGAAATACATTTCATTTTTAAAGCTATTTTTTATAAGCAGCATTTTCATGTATAAAATAACTGATATTAAAGAAGCAAACTGCATTTGTGAAAGTTGGACTCTGCTATCAAAATACCTCAAGATTCATGAGAGCTCCCATGCGAAGGAAATTTTGTAGAGGTCCCACCTTTGGCAGTGATTTCATTTGGATAAATAAAATAACTTTTGAGAAATAGCATTCTGATCACACAGTTCTAGGTTTCTCTTTTCCACGCCTCATTTAAAGAAAATTTCTGAAAACACAGCTTCTCTGAGCAAATCAATTGCAACACTGTCTAGACAATTAAGATCCCTTCAACTGTAACCTCTCTTTCAATCAATACACAAGTGGAAGTAACAATTTGTTTGGATGCCACTGAACCATAAAGTTTATTTTCCAGGCAAGCATTTTGCTGCAAGTGAAATGCATGCGTCAGAGGTCAGCTCCTTTAAAAACAATTTACTTATTTCCTTCTTTCTGTCCATAAGTGAAGTAACACTTATTCCCCTAGCAAGGGCAATCTACAAATGAAACAGGACGAATTGCAAACGCGTGGCTGTTAATGCCACTGGCTCTGTCTGAGCTCAGTCCTGTGCTTACAGTAATGGGCTGAGGATCCCTTTGGCTCAGGGTCATATTCAGCACCTACTTCTCCATCATGTCCAAATGTCCACCTTGGACATTCTTCCTGGAAGAGGAATGGACATCAGTGTGTGGAGAAGACTCAACCTGAAGAAGTTCCCCTTCATCACTTCAGCGTGAAGGGGAGAAAAAGGCTGAATAAAAGTGAGTTGGGCTCTCAGCTGCATCCCTGATTTAGTCTAATTGCATTGACCTCAGTAAACACGTACATGTTTACTCCATCTGAGGCTCTAGCTTGTGATTTCTAGGCAGAAACAAAATTGTCCCAACAGTCTTTTATTCAAAATAGTAAATTGTGCAACTCAGTACTGCAAACACACTAACGAACCACACAATCCCTGAAGAACACATTTATGGATTCACTGCCTTTGCTAAAAAGTGACTAATTTTTCATCCACTGTAAACTGACCAGATGTTTTGGTCCAGCTGCACAACCCCTCAATTTGGAAGCAGGCTGCCATCAGCCTTTTGATCATTTCCCTGAGAAAACCATCTGCTCTCTGTTTTCCTCTTCTTCTGCTCTTTGTCTCCACAGGCTTTCCTGAAGGCTTCCCTCGCTCAGTGTTATTTTGAGCCTTCAGTCTAAGGAGGATATATGGTAATTTCATCTACTCTCAAAAACTGGTCAGGCAGGATCTGTTTTCCCTGATGTAACTCCATGAAAGCCACAGGGACGTCTTCCCAAAGAGCAATGCAGACATCTGTGTTTTCTATCCTGCTTTTCCTACTTCCACGCCCCAGATTTGTGCACACATCTATACCAACAGGATCCCCAGAGACCTAAAATGAGAACGGGTCTCCACCGAACTCAACACCAAAGGGGACACCCCAACACTGCCCATTAGTTAACTACATTAGAATCAGGTGAATTACTGGAGTTGAAATCACTCTGGTTTTGTCTCTCCAGAGGCTGACGGCTGTGGAAACACACTCCTGAGGAGATCCCTCTTGCCAGAATTAGTTTAATCCTCATCTGAAAAAGCCTCAATGAGATTACAAGCCAAATTTCAGCGAATAAACTGCAAAGTCCACTCATCTCCCAAAAGGTAACTAAATGGATGAGAGTTGAGAAATTATTTAGCACGGGAGGTTTTGGCAGTACCTGAAATACAGTTGCTTGTCTGTGTAACACTGCAGCTTCTGTATTTCAGCAAGTAACCTGCATGCCTCTGAGGGGTGCAAGGGATATGTATTTATATATATATATACACATATACAAACACCTATATATACATACACAATTGGTAAATAGCACCCTGAAGAAAACTCACATAAAAGATGCCCAAAGCGTTCCCACAAAACCTCTCCCTGCTACTTGTAAAGACATTTATTGTGTCCACCATTTTTACTGTGATCTGTGGAGATGAAGATAAACTGAGTATTTTTCAGTTTAACAGAAAGCAGGGTGAAACTGAGGTGACTGCTGAAATTCCTGAGCAGTCTTGTGGGATGATGATCGGGGAACATTGCTGGTCCGGCCACCCTGAACTCTGCAAGGAGCCTTGTACAAATTTACAGTGGGACTTCTGCAGCAAGATCCTGATCCCACCAGCAGCAAGGGGAATTTTGCCACTAACTTCAGAGGAAGCAACTATGATGTGAGGGTTTGCAAAGATTAGACACGTTCAGGAAAGCTCCTTTTTACATGTCCTGCTAGCAAGTCTCAGTGCCTTGATTTAAGAAGTTTCTTTTTAAATTGGAGCCATAATAATCATCACCATGTACAACAACAAATGTTATCAAAGCAATCATCTCAACAAAATATGACATGCAAAGAAGAAAAGCCATAAAACACTCAACTGAAAATCCAAAAATCTCACTAGCAAAACTTCTGGCTTCTGTCTTCTGCATCATTCTTGGTTTCTTTTCAACCCCATCTGCCTCATCCTTGAAAACTGTCATCAGCCTTTTGGCCACAGCAGAGTCTTTTAATGCCATTGTTGACAATGCTACACCCATATTGATTGTTGGTTTTAATTAGCATGGAGTGCACAGGGAGGAACAAAATTAGGTTGCTTGGTTTCATTACACTCAAGGCATTGTGCGATCCAAGTGCCAATAAATTATCATTCTTTTTATTAAACAACAACAACTCTCTTTATTGTCTAAATTACAAAAGGCTGCATCACTTGGTTGCAAAAGAGAACATGCACATTAATAAAGGGATGTAACAGCAACCTCTCAGCAAGGTTGAATAGGAAAATGTTAATCATCTCCTCATAAAGCAATACTCTTGGCATATTTTATTTCAATCTTAGAATGAGCTGTTCACATTTAACCTCCTCAACAGCATAAGTTTAAAGAACCGATAATGCCATGTGACAGAGCAATCAATTTGTAAATAGTTTATTAAAATAATGTTGGTATATACTAATTATAGAGTCACTCTCTATGAACTGGTTTATACAGATGAATTTAAAACAAAACAACTTCTCAGGCCACTGTGTTTTATGGATATTTTTCCCCACTGAAATGGTGACCAGATCCAACTTCTGGTAAACACAATGATCCCGTCATTAACTCTGCCATTCCAGTATTAACTGAAAGACAGCTAGAAAATACAAGCCAGTAATCCCTTCTCCAAGGGCTCTCTCCTTGCTTCCACTAAAAAGCCAGGTGAGTTCTCGAGGAGCCAGACTATCTCGAAAGAGTAGGACTCATACCTGCAAGTTGGCATTGATCCACGCCTTGGGACAGGGCACAGACCCTTTGCACAGGAAAGGGCTTTGAACTGAGGAGGCAGAAGAGGAAGAGTGTCAAGAAATGCAGAAAGAGGATGGGTGGGAATCATAAGCAAGAGAGAACCCGTAAGAACCGGGTCCAGCTGAAAGCAAGACTCTCTTCACACATGTCAGGATTAACTTCGGCCACTTAGATGCTTTGCTCTCTGATGGCACAGTATTGGATGCTTTTAGACTGTCTGATACAGAGCCAGTTATGTTTGTTTTAAATCAGGACACTACTATTAAAAGATACCTGTGAAACAAGCCTGCAGACAACACTTCTGGTTTTCTTACCAGAAAACACAACCTCTTTGCTCCTTAAAATCTCCAGCCAAAGTGATGCCGTAAGTAATTTCTGAGGGTCAGTGTACACGACTTCCCTGTTTCCCATGATTCAGAGTACAGTGGTTCCATTTCATAGATGAAGAAAACTCTTTACTAGTGAAAGTTTCCCACATCATTCTTTTCATTATTAGCTCAATTTTTATTTAAAAGGTTCAAAGGTCAATATCCTTCTCAAAATTAAATGTGCATATTACTTGCTGCAATATAACAAACTAAAGATCAACTAACATTCACATATTTATATTACTTTGGAAAACATCTCTATTTCCAGTATCAGTGTTGAAATAATATACTTCTAAATGAGTTTACTTATTTCCTTTCTTTAAAGAACTGTGTCAAATTAATTGTGTTTCATGTAAACAACATTTTAAAAATTAATTACAAATAGGGTGGAAAAGAAATAGAATTAATGAGCTCATTGGGACAGGAATTGTCCTTGGAATAGGGCTTTAACAAATCAAAAATAACACAATAGATTAATAATGTCTGTTATAAATGAGTTTCCATTTTCTCAGTAACATATGATTAATCAACATAATTGCAAGTCCTACTGTGTGTAATGTAGAAGTTTCATTTGTACAGGCTTGGTGATGAAGTCAGTCAAATGAGTCTTTCACCTTTGTTCAAGGCCTTTGTTTCAGACACGGGGTTAAAGACTATTGTCTCATCCTATTCTCTCTTGAAGCACATCAAAAAAACTACTAACAAATCTGGAAAAGTTACTGGTACTCACTCAGGAGAAGTACTCAGTGATAGAGACAGATGTGTCAGGGGCTGTGCATGGGAAGACTGTAAAATACCAGGTAGGACAGCTACCAGCATTCATTTGTTGGTCTAAAATGTACAAGTCAAAAAAGAAGAAAAAAAACCAAAACAAAACAAAAAAAAAAACCCCACCAAAACAAAACCTGTTGCAGAGTCAATCAATAATCAGAGAATGAATATTTCATATGAAAGATTTCTTTTTTTAAACCTATAATCAAGTAGACTATCCAGAAAACAATCTGTCTCGGAGGGTATTAACCCTGGACTGGGGTAGAACTGCACATCCTAATGAAGACAAACATGACCAGTTAGAAACAGAATTATTAAAAAAATACGTCTAGGGTATCACAAGTGTTGTTTCAGCCACTCAAGAGGCATCTCCTACAGTTTCAATGTGGAAGACAGGACAACACCCCTAACTCCATTTGGACATGCAGTATTCAAAAAGACACTCTGGGAAGAGTCCATTCTGTTTCAAATACTGCAGAAATTGTGGTTTTGCCCAACAGAGAAGCATATAAATACTGTAAATAAATAAACAGTTATTCTATAAGTACCAATGTCCAAACATTCATGCAGATACTCATCCCCCATCTAGAGCTGTAGCGTTCAAAACTCAACATATATTAGTGAACAGTGAATTCATCTTCAAAAGCTGCCTCATAAGACAGGGTGAACCTTCCTTCTCACTTTGAATTGAAATATGTAAAACCAGACTATATTCAGCATGGATAATTTTCTTCAGAAAAAAAAAAAGCTACCCTGGCAGGAGCAGGGACAATGCTTTGCCTTCTCAGTGCTCACTATGAGTTCACCGGTGGCACCAAAGGCATGAAAGCACATGCATGTATGTGCACACACACAGATGTATATTGGAAGTGACTTGGAAAAAAAAAAAACAAACAGAAACCTGCATGGAAAATTAAGACAGAAAAAAATTAAAGCCAACGTTTTCTGCCAAAGCTAAGACAGCCCCTCTGTTCCAGTAGGATACTGTGCTGCTCTTTTTAGACTCCAGGTGCTCCAGCTGGAGCCAGCAGCCCAGGATGCTCAGTAGCTTCTTCCATGCAGCAGGAGAGCGTGGACACGAGGCAGAGGAATGGCAGCTCCTGTCAGGAAGCGCAGAGGCACTTCCAAACGGCAACACTGACAGAAGTTTCATCACCACTTTCCTTTCCTGAGGAAAATCCATTTTGGGGGAACACTGAAGGAAAGGCGGCAGAAACAAACTCCAAAGTGGAAATATTTCAGGGAAAAATAATTTGCTGAACAAAAGCTTTCTACATAAAAGCTGATATTTTTCAACCATTCCGACTATATCTGGAGTTTGTAATATTTATCCAGCTAGGCAGGAGTAAGTCAGGAGAGACATTATCAGAAAGGTGGGTACTACAGGCTTATACCACAGCATGGATAGGTAACTTAATTCAGAAACTGTGGTGATCCAAAGCACCAGAACAAGTCCCACAGTGTCATCCTTAGAAAATAAGGGATCGCTCATATTCTCTCATCTCACAACTTTATTTAATTTAGTACACAGCAACATAAATCAGATGCAGATTTATAAAAAGACAACCAGCTCCCTGCAGATTAAGATAAATTCAACTAAGAGAAAAAAATTAATTTTTTTCATGTTCAGGCATAAAATCTGATAAAAGCCCAGGCATTAGAGATTCGTAATTGGTTGAGAAAACACCTGTAGAACAACCATGCTGTTCCTATACAAAGGAAGAAAGTCAACTACTGAAATACACTCAGCAACTTGACTACATTAAAGCACTACCAGATCTGTTGTAATTAATTTTTCTTGTCATTTAATAACAAAAACAAAGCTATATTAAAATAAGTTTCATCAAAGTTCATGAATTAAAACGCTGTGCATTCTAAACAGTCTGTGGTTTGCGATCTTTCTGTAATAAATAATAAGGAATGTGCTTGCACTTACTGTGTTTAGGCCAGCATAATTGCTATAAAGATAATTACCAGCAATTTTCCTCTTGCATTAGATCAGTTGATGAAGAGGAATAACAAAAACCTTTTCTTCTCTTTGTAGTTAAACACAGGCAAAACAATAGCATTGAAATTCAAATCAAATGGGCAGATACAACCTCTAAGGGAGGATAAACTGATAATGCCCGATACTTTTTAAAATAGCTGTAGTGTTCATGGTAGATTGAAGTCCAGCTGGACTGGAAAGGTACATAAATGTTTATTTCTAGCTCCTGTCTGCATTTTTATTTTATAGGGTGTTCAGATAAGGTTGAACAGGGAGAAGCACTTGTCCTGGTTACTTAGTTCCTTCTTCAGACTGGTGGGGTACATACCCACCTTGCAGCTATTTGACTCCTACCTATCTTCAGGAGGAAAAAAAGTTTCATATTGAACTCCAGACCGACTGTACGGCATGTTCTTGTGTCATCTGCACTAAAACCTAGCAAGGAAAAAACTCAACCTGCAGTCCAAATACTGCTACTTGGCAGGGAGCTGGAGGTGGATGACTGCAGGGAAAGGGATATTCTGGTAGCGAGGAAAATCACCCGGACTCCGAACACTAGAAACTTTCCAACCAAACCAAATAACCTTTTGGAAAGAGCCTTCAATGGGCCCCATTACACTTATTGCTCCTGCTCGGAATCAGTCGTGCTCAGCCCCCAGAGCATCCAGCTTCCTACAGAGCTGCTTGGCAGAGGGAGTACCTGTTCAGAGGTATTATTGCAAAAATCTGTGATGTTTTGAAAGGGAAACACTTTTTCAAAAGCATTTTTATATGCAGAGGTTTCAAACTGGCATTTAAGGAACCCATGATTGTCTTTGAAGGGCCCAGTGCACCAGTGGGGACCAATACGGCTTTTCTAATGGGGAGTGGATCCTGGACTGAAGCTAGCTTGGATGGATGAAAAGTTTCGGTATTTGCTGAAATCTCTGCAAATCAGACTTATAGGGTTCAGGTACCAATTCCTCACAGCTGGGAAGGAACAAGGAGAATACAGTTGTAAGAAGTTGTCCAAGGAGTACAGCCACCTGGAAGCTGGGAAAGGGAGACTTCTTGCTACGTTTCAGTTACATGGGCACAGTTAGCACAGAAAACACAAAGAACTTCTCTCCTGGAAGCTATGCCAGTGCAGCACGTGGGATCTCACCTGACCTGGCTTCAGATGTGCTATTTCAGAGATTGCTGGGGCCCCACAGGTGCCAAATTTGCTGGGGATCCCCAGCTGCTCACCACCACAGCATACACAGTCACTGCGTTTTCACCCTCGGTACCAGCTGACAGGGGTAAGCACCAAGGGTGGACAAAAAGGCAGGTCGGAGTTGCTGGTATTTCCAATCTACATCACAGGCGGAGTGCCTTGGCCCGTGTTTGCACAGTAAATCAGCAATCACTCTAGTTGCCTCCCAGATAATCTGCAACGTCTAGAAATGCTGTCATGCCTGGGAATAAGCTGTAGGACTGACTGGGCACCTGAGTCCTTGCACAAAGAATTTCCCTGCTGAGGAGGAAAATATCAGCTTTATAAAAAGTTGCTGACGGTTCAAAACCTCTCCTTGTCAGATCTGCAGCCAGGAGTGTATCTGAGCCATTTTGCTCCAGGGAAAGAACAGATTTTTATAGAAATGTTCTTCCTCATCCAAAACACTGAGAGGAAAAAAGAAAAAAAAAAAAAAAGAAAACAAAACACAGATGGAAAAATACAAGGATTGGGTAATTAGGAGTCACAGGGCAAGAGAAAGCCAAAACAATTTCTCCCATTTCTATCAAGTGGATAACATCCACATGTAACAAAGTAAGTAAAAAGAAATAGCAAGTAATTTCAAGCAATAACCTAAAAAGAAAAAATGTATCTATTACATCACATGTAACTCATAGAAGCCATGATGATATATACATAGAAAACATATAAAATCTTTAATCTCATATTAAATATACCTTCTAGACATGTGTGCAAAGCTTTCAGAGATGTAACCTAAATTTATTTAATTGACCTCCAACCTGAAATTGGGTTTACCCAGTACGTGATTCATGTTTGTTTAGACATGTAGCATGTGAAAGGCAAGAGTGGACATTTTGCTAAGTTGTTTTTCTCTCCAAGTTATTGAGAATACCTCATGAAGAGGACCGAGACTTTAAACAAAGTGAGCATCATCTAGGTTCACTTCAGGTTTCACTTTTACATCTGGGGATTAAAATTCAGAATTATCCTTTTTTTCCAAAGTGAAAACGATCCAGCAACCAGATTTGAAAGCACTGCCTCTTCTTTTCAATTCCAGTTATTTTCAGATGTAGACTAGGTCACCTGGACATGATTTACAGGTGCAATTATGGCACTTAACCTGGATTGCATTCTTAAAACGCTGCCAGCACAGAAAAGCAAGCCCAATTAAGACCAGACTCCAAATCTGGCCTTTCTCCTTAGATTCTTGTGCTGTTTTTACATATAATTTCAAATGCATTCTTCATTAGCCACTTAACCCATAAAGGATTCGAGGTAGGAAAGGCTGGGTTAGTCTGCACCAGGGGACTGCAGAGTCCCAGCTGGCATAGAAAAAAAGGAAATTATGCCTGTGCACACCTAAAGATTAACAATAAACTAAATCTCCCTCAAATACCTTTAGCCTTTGAGGAGCGGCAGGTCAAAATCTCTCAGCAGCAAGCTCTGTCATTACCTTAAACCACACACTATACTAACTCTGATCCCTCAGAATTTGAGAATTATTCAGGCTGTTACCCTTTTCAAACTGTTTTCATACGGAAATGAAGCTAATGCAGTCACGCTATGCATATATGAACTTCCATGTGCACGCATATGCGTCTGCCTCCTAGAAACCTTTGAAGCCCTTGGCTAATATCAAACCAATTTCGAAAATAATTTGGAAGGCAGAAAAGCATTCCTTCTTTCTCCTGATTTTGTGCAAACAGGCTCATCAGCAGATGAGATTTTTCAGCGGTTACCATCACTGGAGAAAAAACTGTACAGAGGCACTAGAGAAAGCACAGGGGAGAGATGGCAGAAATATCTTTACCCTTGGAACAATGTCAGTCAAAACTCAGTGTACAATATGCTCCCTAACATGATCCTGCGAGACGCAAACCCAACAGCTGCGATGCCCGTGGAGCCAGACCGGCCCCATGGATCTCTGCACGCAGCAAGTGTTCCCACAGGGTGGAAAGCTTGGTGCCCAACTCTGCCTCTGATGCCCTTCCAGTACGCCTAAAGCTCTTATGAGCAAAAAAACCCCACGCCTGAGAGCGCAGCACAAGTTCTGAACTTCAGTGTTTCACCAGAAGCTCCCCCAAAACGTGGGTGCTGTCAGCACCAGAGCTGACCAGCACAGCTCTCCCAGGACCCACGGGTCCTCATGGGCAGTCTTACAGCCCTCAAACTCCATTATACTTTTCTTATCAATCCCTTTCACTGGGTCAAAAACTTTGATAAAGAAGGACAACCAACACTGTTCCAGAGCACCAGTGGGACAACCAAAGCCAGAGACAGTCAATGCCCACTGTCACAAATCCCGCACTGGCACTGTTCGTTTTGGAGATGAGCTCCGGTTAACCAGAAACCACTATCTGTGAGTGGTTATATTTTTTTAAAGTGTGCTCCTATTTCTCAATATACGGGAAAATAACATTTAAAATACATTCAAGGAGCCTAAAAAGTATCACTGCTTCTGCAGCTCTAGCCGGCCAGAATTGCTGTGGACAGCAAAGAGAGGAGACATTAATAACAATTACTGCTCAATTAGCTGCTGTCAAATCTGGCCACCAGCAGGTTTGCTGCTGGAGAACAACACATACATTTCTTCTTTTCTACTGAGTATTTGAAGTATTAGCTTGACATTTACATTCATTTGTACCTTAATTTATTCATGTCTCTTCTTTTTTTATGGTGGGAAGGATAATCAGGCCTGTGGGAATTGCTTTTATTCAATGTCAAATTTTGCCTGCTTTAAGAGCCAGAAGGCTCACAGATATACCATGGATACCTCAGCAAGAAACTCCAAAGAAACCCTTTGTCATCAAAGGTTTAGCTGCAGAAGGGTGTTTTCAAAGTAGCCTTTCATTAGTATCTTCTCTTTTGTGTGAGTAACATTGCAAAGCCCTTAATGTTTAATTTCTTTGCATCTGAGGGGTATTACTCATGGTGACAAAAGCTTCATTTTCAATAAGGACCTAAGCCAGGCAAGATGGGGTCAGACTTAAGTAGAGCAAATCACTGCTTTCCAAAAATGCAGAAATACAATAGGAAATGGGGGGAAAATAACAAGTAGACTTTTAAAAACTAATATGCATGTAGCTTTTAATGCTGTGATGTTCACTGTTGTATCTGGGCAGGTTCCAGTAGTCCACAGAGGAATACAACTGCACGTAACTGTGTTACGTGCCTCTTCTCTCCCTACAGAAAAAGAGGTGTGATCTGAGGTTTGGGTTTGACTTTTTAAAAATATTCATTTTCTATGACTTAATATTTGAGAAACTAAGTCAGAGCCATCTCTAGCTCTCGGAGCAAAAAATACTGAGATCTGGGACAATTCTTGAGGGCTCAACCCATTAAGGCTTGTGAAAATCTCTCTCTGACACAAAGAGGGGGCTTCCATGTGAAAGAAGTGCTTTGCCCAGTCTAAGATTTTTTGAGCAAGGGAATACTTTGAAGATAAAGCTCAAGTTCTGGATATTTTATAGAAGCCAATGCAAATATTCTTGATATGCCCGCAGATGCCTCTGTTAAGTTCCATGTTAGGTGGAGTCTCCCAAAAACTTTCTCCTGAAAAGACATCACACTGCCCTACCCATCTGCAAACGGTCAAAGACCTGAGCAACAGCAGCATCAGCCAAGGCAGGAGAGACACCAGGAAGGTGAACATCAGGACATCACTGGTGAATATGGCTAATGCTATCCCTCTAAATCAAAAGGAAATCACCAGTGTGCTTCAAGTGTGTCCCTGCCCATAGCGGGGGGGGTTGGAACTAGATGATCTCTAAGGTCCTTTCCAGCCTTAATCATTCTGTGATTCTAAGTTGAATATATATTGGTGTTTCAAAGTGGTTAAAACATGAGACATAGCATGAAAACCTGTTTCCAGCATTCATTTCTCCCACTGTAAGTGCAGCCTGTTGCAGCACAGCACCTGATAACTATCTCTCGGTTTGTGTCCAGAAGGTGGATTTGGTAGAAGCTAAGTAAAATACTCCTTCCAGTTATACTAAAATAAACAAAAGGCAAGGACAAGGGACCAGAGGAATGAAATCTCAATTATCTGCTACTCCTAAATACTTCCTGTTAAAACAATTTGTAAGTTGACAAACTTAATTAGCTTCTTTAACAATATTTTCCAGATGTTCAGATTTTTGTTAGACTCCTTAAAACAGATGGTTTCCATATTTAATCATATGACTGTGGCAAATTTTTAGTCACCAACAGACCAATAGGCTATGAAAACTAAGCTCATCCAAGCAGTTAATGCACAGACCAGTGAAATATAACAATGAGCTCATCTCCAGAAAATGTAAATGTGAACTGCGATGAAGTCATACATGTGTGACTATGGAAACAAATAACTTAGCAGTTGGATAGTAAAAGAAGTAAAGGCTTGAAAGTTCAGACTTGTAGAAATGGTGTCAGTGACAAAAGCCCATGGATTTTAATGCTGTCAGCTTTATAAAAAAAAATAAATCATAGGCTTTGCAACTGATCTTTGGAAAGTAATAAAATATTTGCTTGAATATGAGAGAGACTTGACACCCAAGCTACATATAGAGAGAGTACAGGTGCTATTTTCACCTTTTGATAAGCGTAACATATCCAAAAAGGCAGTATCTCTTATTATTTTTTACCTTTAAGACAATGGAAGTAGAAGTGTCAGGCAAGACATTACTATTTCTAAGTAACAACAAAAAAGAGCTATTAGTAGTTGCAAAAATACTTGTGGCACAAATTCCAATTTCCTCCATTAAACATTTCACTAATTAACATTCTGATCGATGTATCATTTTAATCAATCCACCATTATTTGCACTGTTGACGAACACAAAAAAGTTGCAAACCAGTGAAGGCTGCTCTGTGTGTCTGTTTCAAAGCCACACACTCAAGCTTTAGGTCAGAATGCATGGGCAGAATTCCCAAACTAAAAAGAGCAGTAATGTGGTTCAGAAGTATCCATTCTCCACACACCAACAGGAATTTTCTTTCTCATCCACTGAAATACATCGTCAGCCTTTTTGAGCCCCCCTATCTAGATTACCCAGCTCGCTGTATCAAGTGCAGACTCACACCCCAAGCTAATGAAGGTGCATCATGTCCTGAGACACACAGAGTACTTCTAGACTGCACAGAGAAACTCAAACTGGCTGCACACAAATTAGCCCCTGAACCAGAATGGTAAGGACACTTGAAAGGGTTCTTTGAAAGAGAGCTCAGACCCAGCACCACGTGAATAGAAGTGATTAATTAGAGTGGGCTACACCAGCTGGGGTCATCTCCATCCTATCCTGAGCCCATGGGTCCCTTCTTTCTCTCTGCCTTCTTCAGCGGTGCAAAACCAAAGTTCTGTTGTGTTCCCTCAAACCCACACAACAGAAGACAAAAATGCAAATAGTACATCAGGCTCTTGAGCATGGACCAAGATTTTTTAAAAAAGCCTTTTGAGTTTTCAGTCTTTTTGAATTCTTGTGGAGTTACAGCCTTACAAATAGGATCATGAAAACATTATCGCAGGGTGTGGTGTTACATTTTACCCTGGGAACTGGAGAGAGGGAAGAGAAGAGAGACACAAAAGATTTTTTTTTTAATTTGAAAAACTCACCTTTATAGGAATAAAAGAAAATTAAATTTTGAATGAGCTATTGAAAAGGTCTCAATTTTCTCTTGAAAGGGCATCATCATCTCCATCAAAATTGGTAGCAGTTAAGAGAAAATGTTAAAAAAACCTGGTCTCATCTATCACTAATAAAAAGTGCTACATTCTGAAAGCATTGTCATTTTCCGAACAAAGAGTGAACTCTTCCACCTCCTCTAGGTGAAAACAATTAACAAAACCAGAAGGCTAATGATATGCAGATTGCCTGCATGGAAGAGTGGTTCATTTGCAATTCTTTCTCAAAACACCTTTGTTAAAGAGATCTAGAAAACAAGGTCTTCCCCTACTGTACAGTCTCCTGAGAAACAGGTCTTTTTCTCGTGCATACTAATATTCCTCCTACTATCTCTGGAACTCTTCCATTGCAAGGCTGCTTACCAACCGAGTGACTTAATGATTATTTCAATGCAAAATATAGTGTCCACCCTTTTGAATATATCATTAGAATTTATCAAGCAACCTTCAAACATGACGGTCAGACCATGCTGCCAAATGAAATTACACTCCACAGCAGAAGAGGTTTTGAAGCATAAGGTTAAAGAGCTGCACAGAAAAACTTGATTCAGCAACAAGTGACAGTAGCATGTGAGGAGTGGCAGATAGACTCTGAAGAAAGAAGTGTTTAAATAGAAGCAATTTGATGGTATCACTGCTACAGCCAAAAAGCATCCTTTAGTACTATCTGCACCCCCTTCTGAGATCTGCATTGTGTTACACTCTTGAAATTAAAGCCACTAATAACTCTGAAGAGCAAATCATAAATGCATTTTGCTGTGGTCCTATAAGCAGCTGGTCATCTTTGAAACCTGCACGCAGCAGCCCTTCCAAAAAAAGAGCAGCTATGCTGACCCAAAAGTGGAGGCTGATTTTTTAAAATGTAGCACCCTCACTCTGTGTCTCCTTTTATCACCATCTATTAATGCCCTGACAATTATACTTAATTAGAAAGAACAGGAGCAAGAGCTGGTTAATTTGTCCTCATCTCCTTTACTTCAAACATTGCAGGACATGGATCCAAGTGATCACTGTTTTCCAGTGTGTGTCAAAAACAAAAGCAAAGAAAAAAAGCACACGCTCAAAACACCGTGAACTGTCCTGCCTTGGCTTATCTAGTACTAGTTTCTTCAGTACTTATATACTAACTAGTCTCTTCTACAGTGTATTATTGAAAAAAACCAAAACTAAACCATAGTTCTGTAGGACATAACACTTAAGAATTAGGGTCCCGTGGGTTCTGTCTATATAAAATACTCACTATGGCCACAGACATGAACTAACAGCCCTGGTCAACATTTGAGATGGAAATTTAGCTCAGATGCACTTGCTAGAAAAGACAGCAAGATCAATTTTCCCCATACAGCATCACCTAAGCCTGCAGACGCTTGCTGTTGTGGGGAGTCCAGTTTTGCTCCCAGCACTTAATGACCAGTGTTCACTGTTTGCCTTAGAAACTTCTTATTCTATGTGCATGTACACTTATACATACACTTACATATGTGTGCATGCAAACTTGCACACCTATCAACGAGCAGACCTTCCCCGGCAGTACAAAGCTGCCCACCTTCACCTTGCTGCAAAGCTCTCCCTGGAGCAGAGCCGTCCTCACAAATACTCTCTGCAGGCTTGGTGTAACACGATGTTCAACCCATCCTCTGCTCCCCTGCGTGTGTTAACGGTGTTCTGCTTTGCTGAAAGGGATGCTCTGTTCCCTCTGTGTGATTTACTGCTGCTAGTAACTGTTGCTAGACTTTTTATTTAGCTGTCTGTATGTCTTGTGAAACCTTTGGGGGATTTTGAGGCACTATGAAAGTGTTCAGAGCCCATTTTACAGTCCTGCTGGTGCCATCTACTGCTGAATTTTGGTTCTAGCAGAGCGTGCTTTCAGAAGAGAAGCCGGGGGTCCCACCTGTTCCTGAGAACAGTGTAACTGCCCCCCGGGATCATTTCTGACACTCGAACAGGACTGCAGCACAAACTGCTACTGCCAGCACAAACGCTGCTGCCTGGCAGAAGCTGAGCACCTCCAGTGACAGACCCTTAAACGCTGCTCACGGCTAAGTAACTAAACCAGGTAAAAGTCTCCAGATGTGAAAATACCAATTCAGAAGAACAACACTGGCAGAAGATTTGCCCATAGAGCAGACCTGTAAGATGTTTCCTTCCCTCTCTAGGATGTCAGCACACCTCCTGCATTTTTCTTGGTGTTCCTAGTCTGTTAAAAATCTCAGTTTTGAGAGATCAGTTTTTTCACAGACAGAACAATGGGTCTCCTTTGAGTCAGGTCCCTGCACTTCGGTCATCGCAACACCCACCTGTGCATGCAAGGAACAGGACGGTTCAAGTCAGCCAGCTTAGCAAGGTCCAGCTACGGGACTCTGGCCCAGGACAGCAAGGGGTCAGTGCCAGGACCCAGGACAAGAGAGAGGCATTTACAGAGCTCAGTGTGCTGTCACATCTGAGGCTGAACAAAAGACACAAAATACACCCACCAGGAACTAAGGCATAGGCAGCTCCAGAGACAACTCCCTCTGCTCCCTGGCACGTGCAGCATACGGCTTTCTGGCTTATTACAGCCTTAGTGTCCTCCCACCTAAGTGTGCTGCTTGTCTTCAGTTCACAGGGAGGGAAGCTGTCAGAACACCAAACAACTTCTGTCCTGGCTGCTTCTAGACTTTTATAGCATCTGTAGATCCCAGGAAAGAGCACTATCCTTCACACAATGAACTGGAGGGCAAAATAATTGCATTTGCAACGTAAATGCCACCTATTACTCCTTAAGGAGCCAGACAGTGCCCTTAATGAATCTGTCTTGTGAGTCAGGAAGACTAGTGGGATCAAACCAGAATTATTTCACCCTTCTGCCTATTAAATTTGCAGTCTGTCTTTGGGTGTTTTGGATGGAGCACAGTATAGAGAACCAGATGGAGCTTTGATTGTCTTATGAACAGGATTATTTCACATTTCTGCTTAAAATAGCAGGGAACTAGATTAGGCCTATTGGGTTGGAAGACGTTACATCTCACATATAACTAGAAAGGGCTTTATAAGCTTTCTTCCTGAATGTAAACATTTCTGTTTGCTTTCAATCCTCTATGCTCTAATAATCTTTCCTCATATAAATAGAAACATGCCACCCTCCAAGAAACACAGTTCCTGAGGTTGCAGTGTGCGCTACAAGGACTGATCCAAACCCACCTGAAGTGCAGGCGGCTGCTGAGACAGTTGCACCAGCACGACTGCTCCAGGACCTTCAGACTGGCTGTAAACTGAATTGCCAATAACGCTTACAGTTCATTTATTTTAAAGGAAGTCCTTAATGTCTCTCGCTGGAGACAGGAGAATCCCCTCATCCTACAGGGATGAATTTTCATACCTTGTTTACCTGTGTTTATAGCTACACTTCGCAGGAGAAAGACAGCAAAGCATGAAGAAGAGCTGTCTGCCAGGCCAGCACACCTGGAGGTACCAAGAGGAAAGGATGGTTCGCTCCAGGACCTTTCTGGTGCGAGACAAGCAGAGGCACAGGCAGTGCCCTGACCCACCTGAAATTCCCAAACTGCTTCAGCAATCTCCACCTTCCACCCTCAGCTGTTGGCTGCTTCTCCTTATCTGTTCCCACCAGCAAAGGAGCAAACGGAGCCAAGACACCACGGCTCTGATGCCACAAATGCATACTGAAAATACTTGTATCCTATACATTTAAATAATCTTGTTTTGCTCGGGGCTCTGCAAACACTGCCTTAGACAACAAGCAAGTGAAACTGGAACAGCCAAAATAAATTATCTGTTGTTGACAAAGCCACCCATCATGGGCTGGTTCAGGTGGGCTGAATGATGCTGAGAATTTAATTGTCTATAAAACTAAACATCAGATAATTGAGGCTGCTTAAATTAATTTCAGAACAACAAAAAACATCAGCCTCCAAACAAAATCCCAGTGTTTTCAACAACAATTGTACAGCTGATAACACCCTCTAGTGGCAAACAGGCTTTTCTCTTCTTGTAGTATCAAACCAGATGCAAGCTTTTCCTTTTTCCTACAAACACCTCTCTGCCCCCGGGGATCAGGATTATGCTGTTCCAAGAGGAACATTCCTGATGTGCTGTAGTTCACATATTGCTTTTGTTATACTGCTCTAGATTAGTTTTGCTAGTGAATATCAACAAAAATGCAAGCAGGCAACTTGGAGCAAAGTGCTCAAACCCAGAAATAAATGAAAAAGGATTACTTTGCTGCACCGCACTGTAGCTATTCCAGCCCAATAGTAAGTAGCCCAGTAGGAGCCTTTTAACTAAGCTGTTCAATGTATTAAACTTGATCCCATTTTTAGATCTCCTGAACTATGCAAGAGCTGTATTTATTACTCCGGAACAGCACAGTCAACTGCCGAACCAAAGGCAAACATCACAGACATCTCATTTAATTTGAGCAAAACCCAGACTTGCAGGCAGAACTCCGCTTCCTCCCCACCTGACCTAAATTTGTACACTGTGGCACCTCTCTAAAGCCAGTCATGCTTGCTCTTTGAAGAAGGAGATCATTGGTTTTAGAAGTCAATGAGAGTCTTTGATACATTCACCACTACCAGCGTTCCTCTCCAAATGAATAGCCCGAACCTCCAGGATAGTAACACTAACGTTTGTGAGAGGCTACCCCTTTTGTGAACTAAAGGCTTCATCTGCCACTCAGAACATTTTTCCCTCCCTTTCTATCATGTTTATACCATTTTCCATACAAGAATGTTAATAAATTATATTCTAATACAAGCCTATGTGTTTTTTTTAAAGAGTAATCTGTTTGTTCTAGGCTTCATGCATTGACCCCAGAAATACAGCATTTGTAGGGA
>NW_010131198.1:57909-72943 GCF_000699245.1 Pterocles gutturalis
AAGCCATTTTTGAAAGGAAGGCAGTAGATTCCTACAGAGCCTACAACCTTATAGAAATCCCTCAGAAAAATTCCTTTACTCACTCCACAGCTTGCTCAACAGACAAAGCTCACAGCAGAAATCATCAGAGTACATCCAACCAAAGCCAGTCCCCACTTTCCTGCTTAGGAAGGTACCTCCCCTGCAGCCTTCCTTTTATCCCCATCCACAGCTGATCCTGCTTCTGGCCTCCTGGGCAGCCAGAGAAACTGCTCTTCAGGGTCCTAGTTTCCCAAAGCATCTGTTGTGACCCCCTAAAAAACTCTAAGCCCCTGAATATCTGATGGTGCAGTTATTTCTGGGCAACCTCTCCAGAAGCATTTATATGGTGGGATCTTTATACATCAGAGAGGTAGTTTGTAACCTCAACATCCAGCATGGCCAGGGGATATTGTACAGCCAGGCTGCTTAGCGTAAAGCTACTCAGGGCTCCCTAGGAAGAAATTACATGTACAGGGACAAATCTGAAATACTACAGGACTTTGAAAAAGAAAAGAAAAATCTTAATCTGTCAGCATTTCTTCAGTTTCGCTGTCATATCCAAGCTTTGGTTGCTCTCTCCTAGCCAGATCTTATCTTGCAAACCACACGCGCTCACTCAAGACAAAGTCACAAGATGCCTGGCGAATGAGGCATGCCTTGTGTTGAGTCCTGGAAGCCAAATCACTCAGGTTATCCAGGCTGCAGGATGGTGAGAATTGTCCTGTGTCCATGCTCAGCTATCAGAACACCAGGACTGTAAACTTCAGCCCCCTGTTTGATCAGAGCATCTTGACGTTAACGTACAAGGAGTCAGTTGGTCTCCAGGGAGCGCAGAACCAAAACATAATGAGTTTTAAAGCTCAAACCACAAACTCTGAATTATACTCCACCTGCATTTCATAAACAGGATTGTGCTGGACTAGCCAATTTTGAAATATGACCACTTCTCATATGGCTGGGCTGCCTCAGTTCTGCCTCAGGCCTTGGATGGCTGCCTTCATGGGCTCTCGCTAGCTTGTTCCACCTTCATCATCATCATCAACTCATGTGAAAGAATGGTCATTAGATTTCTTGTGAGTTTTCCCTCTGCTGTGCAACAAGTATCACAGAGGTTTCTAATACAGGTTTTTACCAGTATCGGTTTCTACTTTGGGTTTGGGAAAAAATAATTGAGAAGGGAAACTCCTTCTCAATTTGGGGTGATTTTATTCCAGCCTGTAGGACATCTCTCATTTGAAGAAAACCTTTCCCATCTGGAACAAGGAAATACTTTGCAGCCCTTCAGAGTTAGGCACCATTTTGCCAAGTTACATTATTTGATCAAAATGATTCAAAATGAAATGCTTGCTAATTGCTAAAAGATTTAACAAGGAAAGGAAGAGACCTGTTCAATAGGGTTCCCCTGAAGCATTTTTGCTCAGAATGGAGCTACAAAATGTGCCCTGCTCACTGAACAGCAAATCACATTTTCTAACAGTGAAAGAAGGAAAAATATGTAAAGGTAATTATGATATTTTTCATCATTTTCAATAAATCTAAGCCCCTAAATTACCCATACTATTTATGGGAGGGTTTACATTAAGTGTGTGACCTCTCTGTTTCCTCACAGCTCAACAGTTGTTTTAGTAATCACAGGTTATTCTCTCATTTCACCTGTCACATTGCTCCATTAACCTGTTTGCATTCAGAGATCTATTTAAAGAAGTGTGCAGCATTTACTCTGGCATAATGCTATTGATATAGAAATTACTTGAGCCTGTTTCAGTCTGTCAGCTTGGCAACAGAACAGAGTGTTGTGTTTTCAAGAGCAACTATTTACCATGCAGGATCCTTCTTAAATTTGTGATTTTTTTAACATACTCCCCTCAAATTTCCACTCATTTCAAGTGGCAGTCTGGTTTCTGTATCAGTTTAGTAACCAAACCGGTAACCCAATTCAAAGTGAGTCTAACCCAGATCCTGAGAGCGGACACCCTTAAACCCCTTGAATGGACACAGGTCTGCTGGAAACTGAAGGATCAGAGGAGCTAGCTCTGAGCTCCAGAAAGCAGGGGGCTGTCTGCATTGATGCTCCCCCTGTTTCTCAAGGGTATTTCATCCCCCAGGTGTCCATCCGTCTGTCTCCTTGCCACAGTTGTTCACTGAGAGGAATTTAGGCTTGGGGTAGCTACTGGGCAGTGCCTCCAGTTAAAATCTAAACTCTGTGTCATGGATTAGGCTTTAACCAGAATAAACCCGTAATCAGATTTTCAGAAATAGGGATCTATCCGATATGGTGCTAAGCATTCTGGCCTTGATCAAGCAGATTACTTCTGAACAACTTTAAGTCAATTGGAACAGCTCCTGGATAGACCAAAACCTCATTTATGTGCATCTGAAAGATTATCCCAATTACATCAGCTGCTTTAATAAAAAAACCTTGGCGTTACCTACCAACCCTGATTTGCTTATGTCCTTAGAGCATCATGGCTATATTGCTGCTACCACTGCAACACAGCAGGGCATGTATATCTGCAATCAGATGGAGCCAATTAGGTGAGTCATTGACCATGAACACCCATCATTTGGATAAATGCACCTACATAATCCTGTGATTTAAACTGTTGAAGGGAGAGGTCTGAGGGAGCAGAGTCAAGAGTTTATTCCCACCAGAAACACCATGGTCCTCCTTCACTCCTTCCCCAAGAACCTCCTGGACTCCTGGTCCCTGCTTCCAGCAAACCTCTAGGAAGCCAAGAAGCATCTCACCAGCTGCTGGTCCTGGTCCATGCGAAGGATGCTTGAATCCTACAGCTCTCAGTGTTGCTGTTGGCTCACAAGCAGGACACGATGGACATCCCTTCCACGCAGATGAAGAGGACTGTTTTTCATGCATTTTCAGTTTACCTAGCAAATTAGCCAAGACAAAATCAATTCAAATATTATTAAGGCTGCAAAATGAAACACTCAAAATTAGGAAAAAGCAGTATTACAGTTTGAAGGAGCATTTTGATCTGCTTTCTGTGTACACATATTGTATATGCAAGGTCACAGGATGCCTACCTTATCGATGCCCAAGATAGAATTGCTCTGGGGTTTCATCAGGGCTGAACATCAAAGCAAAAGGTTGTCTCTAAGATCTCTGCTTCATTTGCCTGCAATTGGGGAAGCTCTCTAGTGAATGAGGAAAAACGTTAAAGAAAGGACAGCTTTGTGGATAAAAGCAGTGGGATATTGTCCCAGAGAACTGATTCTACCCCTATCACTGCCAATGATTCCCTCTGAGCAAAGCAATTTGCTTATACCAAACTTTACTTTTAAAGTGATCATCCATTATGTTGCTCCTTTTCAGGAACACAACACACTATATGTGTGCTAATTTGCACAAGTGCCAAGCACTAATACAGATAAAATCAGCAGCTATTGCATAAACAAAATGGTTAGCTGTAGCCCAGAGATATGCAGGAGCCATTATTTTAAGGAGATAGATAGCTTCATATGTCCTCAAAGCTCTGGATAAGATGGCTTCGTATGTCCTCAAAGCTCTGGATAAGAGAAAAGATGATCACAGAATCTGTGTCTGACAAGATCCACATTTTATAACTTATGTTTTCGTTCTTCAATGAAGAAAAATGATGGTACTTTTGATGAATAGGAATCATTGTTATATATGTCTCTGCAGGAGGAAACGAGTGCAAAACTCAAATATGGGGACACAGTGCAAGAATTTCTGCTAAGTTAGGCAAATACTACTTTTAAAAAATTAGAAGAAGTTGTTAAATATCTTGAAAGGCAAGAAAAGAAATCAACAAGTCTTCTATGTTTTGCAAACTGAAAAACATTTGATTTTGTTCACCAAAATATGAAAAAAGTGTATGTTCCTGTTTGGGTGGGTACATCTGTCCTTGGAAGGGGCATCCTTAGTATCAGAAAAGCCAGGACTCAGGGAGTTCTGACTGCCATGCCCCAAAATTACTATTGCATTTTTAAGATCTGGAGCAGTCCGGGCTGGCTGAAGGACTGGCAGCTTATAGTACTTGGAACCAGGCCACTAAAGGACCTTCTTCCTGCACAAAAATTAATTTTTGTGGATCTTTTCTTTTCCTTGCTGTTCTGATCCAGTTAAAGTCACTGCAGCCAAATTAAAAAGGCATAACTAGCTTACTGGTTTTGGTGATTGTTTAAGTTTTTAAAATCATATTTTACTTAGTTCAACTTATTTGAAGTTTGCATTTATATTTTTTTCATGGTTTGAAGTCCATGACAACTTTTCAAAGGGGACTTTTAAGTTATCACTGTTTTTATTCCTGCTAGTATTGATCAGCCTCAGGGGAAATAACAAGCCATTCTCTTGTGCAGAACTGTAAATGCAAAATAGCATTCTGTTGAAATACATAAACCTTTTGTGTCTCACCGTGATCTGAGAATTACTAGCAGGGGCATATCCTTTAATAACTTTGAAAAATGAACAAACTTATAACAGCTGGGAAAGGTTTTGACATACAGCTGTTATGGGAAATTTGCTGAAATTCACGATTCATATATGAGTTTAGAGACTGGATGAGATTAAACATTTTCTGCAAATAGATCTTTATAGTGAGATATTTTAGACTCTGGCTTTTGAACAAATGTTAGGCTGTCAAATATAACCTAAATGCTTTTATTGGCAATTGAAAGGAAATTGTGGAATTATTTTTCATAACCTTTGTTTTAATTAGGTTTCCACTTTCTCATACTAATAGTCCCTGAAGACTTTAAAATAGGTATTTCTTTCCTTCACTCTCTGAATCTATGCAATGTAGAAGGAAGAGTACAGCTAAATATGGGTTGACAGAATCAGACTGTATTTACAGGTAAGCGTACACCAGGCTGGAGCTGTATTCCCTTCGTGCAAATCTGGGAGTGCCTTCCAGTTTACAGCCAAATTATGCACTAATTGTAAATCCACACCACTTGAGAATGCATACCTGGGGTCATCAAATAAGTCTTTTCCTTTTTCGAAGCTGTATGGAAATGAGTTTGGTGTGCAACCAAACAGTAACTTCAGCAGAGCCATGGGTGAGGAGGTGGCAGAAGCTGAAAAGGGCATTGACACAAGGAGTGACATGCTGTTCTCGGTTTGTTCACCTTCAGGATTCTTCCAGATCCTCGCCTTTCCTCTGCATTCTCACAGTCCTGGGGCTCAAGCATTGTCTGGTCGAGCCACAACGGTGACAACCTGAAGAGCCATGACGATGATGGGAACAGAAATGCACAGAAAGGAAGAAAACACTTCAAAAGGGAACTGCAAATGATGACCCAATAAATGAGGATGAAATGGACTGTTTCAGTGACAAACTTGCTGACGTACTGCAGTTTGGAAAAGTTGCTGTGAACTGCTTTGAGAAGCATTTTGTTGACATTAGTTGGTGATTCCCCTCCTTCCCTCCTTATTTCTACAGGGAGAGTTGGGAATCACTGGAACTTGCACGTTTCCTCGATTTATGGCCCCAGAAGCAATGAAATCCACAGTGCCTTCTATGTTGGCTCGGAGCAATGATACAGAGCTCCCCATGGCCCAGAGACACACACATGCTCTAACCTTGGCTGAACCCTTCTACCATTAGTCTTGATAATTGATGGAACCTGAGGAGAAATGACTGCAGTTTAATAACATTCGATGGTTTCTGGGTGACTAGTTGTGTGTGACTAAAACAACATTTAGGTTAGGCATTACACAATGCTTTTCAATGGAGGCCACAAGGGTGAAGGAAAGCAGGAAATGTGGAAGAAGAAGGTCTCAAGAAAATGGAAAATAATTTCTCCATACTCCTGTTCTGAGTTTCTTCCTTACGAACATGGCGTTTTCTAACCTGCTGATGTGGCAGATGATAGGCTTTGGAGAGTGTTCCTCAGGTATGAAATCATTGATTAAAACCTGCATAAATAAGCAAAACAATTTTACATCTGTTGGTACAGCAGGACTTAAATCTTCTTGCCTCATTTTCTGCTGAAATAAGAGCAAAAGTAGATCCAACAATAATTAGGGAAAATCTTAAGGAAATAGATGTATTAAGATCCATTATGCTGGTGACCTGTTCCTAATATCCTGCAGGACCAGAGCTCAATCATGCGAAATCACCACCCACAGACCCTCAAAGCCTCAAATATACCCAAGCAAAATGGATGAATGGATGATATTACTTTCTACGTTTGCACTGCCATTATTCATGTCTGCCATATGTAGCTATAAGTGCAACATTATGCATGAGAACACGTTTCACTCAGATCACACAGAGCTGATCAATTTTTAGTAATCTGAATACTCTTCTTTTAGCCTTCTAATATTACTAACATGCATTGCTATCTTTGATCAGCATAGCGAGAAAGCCAGGCCAGCTCTCCACTAGAAAAGGTTTTTCACTCTAGCTGTAGTTCTGAGGTCCCTGGAATAAATGCCACTCACACTGGCCTACTAAACTTTTTAACCAGTATAGGATGTATCACGCTAAATAAGCTAGATTTGGTTTTTTTCTGCAATAATCATATGCCAATGGTATAGAAACAAAAAACCCCCCAGATTTTGCACTGAAAAATTCCCAAGGGATCCTCCCTGTATGTGCAAATATCCACAAATATCCATCCTACCAGAAATTATCTGTTTCCAAAAGGGAATATCAACCTAGAACTTTGTCAGACAAAAAAAAAAAAAAAAAAAGAAAAAAGAAAAAGGAGCTGAATATTCTGCACCAAATGCACAAAGTCCGTCTCTTTTCAGCTAAAGGAAAATCACCAGTGACTGATAGTTGTTAATGACCAGTAGCATACAGATGATAAGTTCTGCTAATCAGCAGCAGATGCCAGTGATACCTACACATTTAAAGCAATCCATTGGAGAAGTTCAGTCCTCTTCAGTCCCTTACAGCTGTATGATAGATATTTGGTCCAGAAAGTTGGTAGGACAACCCATGTATTGGAAGCTATGAAATACAAAGTTCACAACACCCAGAAAATAACCTACATAGAACCTTTGGTAACTGGGATCAGAACTACTCAGCTCATAAGAATAGAGCAGAAGATACTACCAACTTCCTGATTTCCTGCAACACTGGAGAACGTTTTTTCCCTTTCAACCTGAAGAAATATGTCTTAATGGAAAGCAAAATATAGGATCACAAGAAATGTCACAAGATCTTACAGTCAATGTATGACCATGAGCTATGGTGAGGAGAGTGGTGAAATAGAATGGTAATCATGGCCAGATTTACAGGATCTCAGCACTTAAAATGCTGAGTTGCTTTAAAAATCAGACTGCTTCTTCTGGAGTCTAGTTGAAAATCTGGCTGTAATAATGCATGAACGATGTTCTTCTAGTAAAAGAGCCACTGTTGGCTGCGTGTTTAATTTATGTGTATTTGATCATCCGTGATAATACATTAAGTCTTGTTGAGTACAAGATGTGAGATCAGACTGCTGCCCATAGCCCATATGTAGAGAACAAATTCCTATTAACCACAGTAACACATATGCCTAACTTGGCCAAATCTTTTAGCCAAAATATGGGACTTGCTAACATATCAATATGGAAGACATATGTTCTTCAGGATATAAATTATGATGCTTTTCATCATATTACTTGTGCAGTCCAGTTTATGGAGCAAAGCAGCTTAGCAGGCCTTGTTTGAATGGATGGAAAAAGCATGAATCGTATGTGAAATGCCCGCAGCTCTTGTTTGGTAGGCACCTAGTTACTCTGCAATGTGGGTTAATAGAGTTAAACTAATAGTCAAGATGAGCAAACCTTTCCATACTGTGTCCCATCTGGAAACACAGGTGACACAACTTGTCTGTCACAGATTCGCTGTCTCTGTTACACTCCATTTAACCAGAGAAACCAGAGCTTCTATAAAATAGCTGTTACAAAAACACTTGTATACATTTCACTAGACAATTATGAGCCTTGCTTATATTGTTTCTATGGTTGTGGCAAGCATTTCCATGTAAAGCAACTAATTAAATTAATGGTTTGAAATATGCTGGTGCTGTGCCCTGATTTTTAAAATTTCTTCTTTAAGCTATTTACATGCTGAATATTATAGTGCTAGGACGACAGATTCCCTGGATACTACAGGGAATGTATGCCCGTTTCCAGGAAATTTCTAACACTACTTCCTTTAACCAGCATTGCTTCTCCAGCCTGAAGTCCAAAAGACTGTTCCGTACAAGTAGCTGTTAATTCCGAAGAATTTACAGATACCGTCTGAGACTCCCATTACCTTAGTTGAGCAAGGCCACCATTAGATGGATAAAAAGCATTCCATGTCATATCTATGATTTGAGAAAAACAAGCAGAGCAGAGCTTTAATTTGCTATTAACTTGAACAGAAAAATGAAATTAACACGGTGGGTATTGCCGACTCTACTTTGTTAAGAAAGTTGGGAGATTACAGTTTATCCAGCCTGGCACTATGGACCTTATGCTCCTTATGCAGGGTTTGCAGCATGAAATTTAAAGACTAGATGGGCAGTCCCAGACTCCAGCCTGTATTCAAGAGGAATGTATCTATCAAAGGTCTTGTTGTTGAAAGGCACAGAGAGAGAAAATGTTGATTATCAATATCCTTCGCTGTAGATGCTCAGCGCATGCTTGAGTTAAGACTGGGTGGGAAACGAGGCAGCGCTGTGTGTGCTCTCCTCGCTGCAGAAATCTTGGCAGGAGGGATTGCAGGCAAACAACGGCTCATCCTTCAGCACCAACCCAGGGCTGAAGCTGTGGGGAAGCTCAGGCAGAGACACAGGCACACTGGCTGTTAGAAGCTAGATTTCTGTCTGGATGCAGTGTATTTATGCTGACATGGCATTAATAGGAACTATTAATCCAGAAGCTTCCTCTAGTTTAGCCAGTGGCTCTCCCCATGCTCTAACCAGACCTGCTGAGAGTCGGAGCTGCGCTGCGGCTGAGCCGGCGAACCTGCGTGGTGCAGATTCATCACCTCTTATCTCTGCTGCTTTGGCAGCTCTGCACAATTTCTAGCGTCCCAGCACTCCTGTGTCCTTGAAAAGTGACACATCTCCTCCCCCTGCTCAGCATTTCTGGGAGGTTCAATGCAGTGAGCTGTTCAGCTCGAGCAGTGTCCCTGCTGCAGCGGAGGAGCAGCCTTACAGCCGTGAAAACACCCGGCGTTTGCTGCGGTGTCCCGTCCACCTTCAGCTCCTTAGTTGAGTCAGGGAACATCCTGAACACAACAGGGTTAAAACCGATCTGACAAACGAGGCAAGGCATGGAAAATATGAAGACAGCTATTTGGTAGCACATCTGAACCCGAGCACAGCAATACCATCTGCAATCACTTAGAGGTGCCCCAGTAAAGCGCAGCCCGGAATGCCTGGCTAATAAAGTGTCAGCAGCAGGGGGATTACGAGGGAGATTTACAAGAGTGCATGAGTTTAGTTGCTGCTGGAGACATCCGATACACTCTGTGTTTGATTCCAGGCTTTGAGACGGCAATGAAATAAGCCCACGGACTTGTGTCAAAAAGCATTTTAAAGTGAACAGTTCTATCCCGCTTACCTGCGGGAGTCCCGGCAGTGCTGCGGCTCGGCACCGTGCTTGCCAGACGACTCTGAGGCACGGTGCTGCTCGCATCTCGTTTTTTAAAAAGCAGCAGAAGTAGACAGAGAGGCAAACTGCCTGGCTCGCCGGCTCCTGGGATGACAGTCCTAAGGGAAGACGCAGGGTTAATGCCCTGAGGTGACATGCAGCTTTCTCCTTTTCCCACTGCCCCCCTTAAAGCTTGTGTGCAACAGAGTATGAACCATTAAGTTTGGCCCAAAATTGGCCGAGGCTATGAGGAGGTAAGATCTGAGGATTTTTCTCAGGCTCATTTCTAATTTTTAAATAATAGTCTTAAATAGACATATGATTGCTATTCAAACCTAAATTAGATGAAGCATGAGTAAACATACTGTAGTGAACACATCAACCCTGGAAAGCTTGATTAGAGGAACAAATGCTGCTTTTTCAATCTATAAGTGATGAACTTCCCAGCTATGTTTTCAAATGTGTTTTCCTTTTATGAAGTGGACTTTCCAGGAGGCAATTAGAATGATTTGGGCAAAAACAAAGAGCAAAATATTTTCCCTTCATTGTCTGAGGCAACATAAATAAGTACCAAGCTTATTACTCACTCCCTTAGTAAATGAAAAGAGAAAACATTTTGTGCTTTGTTTCTGCATCTGACACATAGATGTAAAAGGGGTAATAACCTCAGCCACAGCTATGTCACTTATGACAAAGCTGGCCTATGGCTCCAGTGGAATCACCTATATGATAAAGTTTTGTATGTGCTGAAGTGTCTGCAGGATGGAGCTCCTCACCACCTATATATCAGACTGCCTCTTGGCAGTTCGTCAGACTGACGGCCCGGGAGCCCAAGTGCCCTGTTGAAGATGTGAGGGACTATGAAAGCAGAAAAAGAACAGGAAAAAAGGAATGCACTTGCCTAACCTAAGAAAGTAATTGGAGATATTGTTCACTCTGGATATTCATCAAGCCTGGAGGCTAAATTCTGGCCCCATGGGAGCTGGTGGCAAACCTCCATTGATTTCAGTAAGGTCAGGATTTCACTAGTGATTTATGGAATGAACTAACATGACATTTTAACAATCAGTTTTAGTAGTTGGAAGTGTTATTCATTGCAGAGGTAAAGCATTGTTTGATTTTATGTGACAGTGTACCTTTAAAAACAGGCAACCTGCAAAGCAAGAATATAAAATGCAGCACTTAAATTACACTGTGAGGAATGACACCAGGGAATTAAACCAAGGAAATGTTCCCTTTCATTCCTCTCATGCTTTCAAAAGTCAACAGTTATGAAGACAGTGTTACTGGTAAATTTAAATCACCTTTCCTCAACTTTAGAGCTGTTTGTTTCATTTCTGACAAAACACAAGGGGTTGTTTTTCAATATAAACTATGCATTTTTTTCTGAGCAAGCATGACAATCCACCAGCACGAGTGAGTTGTTCATGGGCTGTTACAGCACAAAGAAGAAAAACCAGGTCTCCTATTCAAACACGTCTGGCTGAATATATACATTAATAATAGCTATAATAATCTCTTTGTAAACTCTGACATTCATAATAATTTCCATTTTCAGCTCCAAGTTAAAACAACACCAGGAGAATTATATAGTAGGTCTTCAGACAACTTAAAAATTTGCAGACCTTAATAAAAGAATTACTTGCTTCCTATAAAAATCAGATCTCTGTGGTTTGAGATTTGCTGCTATAGTGAACAAAAAATGCTCTAAGCAAGGGCATAGAAACATATTTACAAATAGACAATAACTAGTTTTATTATAGTAGCCTGTTTTGATTTCTGATTTGATTTTCCTTTGCTCTGTTCTGGTTTGAGCGGGGTTTTTTTCAGAGCATATACTTGTCATCAAAAATGTGACTGAAGAAAGAGGATGTCCTCCCCAGCTACAGAACACGTCTATCCCGTAACAGTAGATAAACTTGCCCATTTCTCCATGCTCAGGGTGGATGCTGATTCTGTTTAGAAGCTTTTCAGAAGACTTGCTTTCCAAACACCGTCAGCCGTGCCAAGTTCTGGCTGCTCTGTGCCTGCCTGTCTCAGTCCCAGCTCCCCAAAGCTGCACTTACCTGATTGCAGCAGCAGGATGGAGCGGCACAGACCCCACCAGCTCACAAACATGCTTTGGAGCCTGAGAAGTTCAAAGCCTATTTTTCCTTGCCTCCTGAAAATCATCACTTTAAAACAGTTGAACTTGGTCTGGAGTCCACAGAGGATAATAGGGTTGATTAACAGGACTGTCCACTGGTGTTTGTGGGTTTTGAAGGGACTCTGCCAGTGCTCTGTGTGATGCTTTCTTGGCGAGTTTTGTTTTGAGGATTTTAACTTATAGCTCTGGGGGGAAAAAAAAATTGTCACCATAATGGGGGATGATAACTTTTTTTCACAGTTCTTTTCTTAACTGAATGTTTTGGTAAATTAACTTCTAAAGAAACTTAATCAGGAAAGCCCTTCATTCTGCCTTAATTTTCAAAAGAAGTCAGCAGCGTTCCCAGTTTTCCTTTTGCATGCCTGTTAGCTTTGTTTTCGTAACCCCACTATCATTCTTCTGGTGTTAAGCCATTCCTGATCATCTATGCTGCATTTTGCACCAACACAAGACAAAGGATCCAGCCCTGGCAGAGGCTCAGGGCTTCCTCACTCTTAATAAGCACTCTCCAGCCCAATTTAGCTGTTGCCATTAAAGGCAGCGAATGATTCAGAGGATGAAGCCCTGCAAGCATGTCGATCTGTTAAATTGTTCCTTTCTACCAAAGCAGGAGCAATTCAAAGCAGTCACAGGTATGCCTGGATTCATTCAACAGACCCGTTCTTCCAGTCCTTTAGAACTGTCCTTTTGTAATTGTCTAGGAAAATTTATTGTTCCTTTCAAAACAATGAGGAAAACAAAGGCCTCATTCAAAATCAAATGAGTTTTAATAACCAGCTTTGCAAACTGCAGCCTGATCCTGCCGTCTTGACTCAAGTCCCGGGTTTACATTAAAAAAATAATTTCTGTTAGTGGGTAAGAGACCCCTCCATAGTTTAGATAATTAGAGCTGGTTGAAGTTTTCCACTTAAAATGTTTTTATTTGTATTTAAAATGTCCTTTTGGAAAACAGCCAAAATATCCAGCCAGAAGATTTGGGTTTTCTTTGTCAAAATCTAATGTTCAAATTTTTTTTGCATTACAAATACCAGGAGGGAAATAATCTTATTTATTTATTGCCATTTTATTTACTTGGTCACTCTCTAACTTTCCAAAATTGATGAGGTTGGAACATTCACCAGACATGAAACAGAAAAAGGGGAATTACCTGAACACCACCCATTTTGTGATGTGGAATAACAAAAAAGGACAATGGAATATGAAGCAGTAAATCCACAGCATTCCAAATCTCAGAAAACTTTTTGAAATATTGAAAATGTTGGTGGTTTTTTTTTCCTGAACTCCACAGAATACAAGGAGTTCTAGGCTTTCAAAACTTCCCATAAAGTTTTCTATTTGAGAGCTGCTGGGATCATAATATTATATAATTTCATGTAATCAATTATATGTTCAGAAAGAAAGAGACCTATGTTTGAATGCATCATAAAGGTGGAAGTTGCCTTCTGCTAAACAGAAGCTGGGACTTGCCCCTGTTCGGGGTGTGCAGCTTTTTACACTGGTCACTGGAGTCAATGGGTTGACTTGTAGCAGGGCCCTAGGAGAGGGACGGAGGTGGGTTTGAAGCTGTATGCCCAACAGCAAGAAAAGCATCCCCTGCTTCCCCCCATCTGTCTCCAGTGCTCAACCCTCAACCAAAAACCTGTCCTCTATGCCACTTTCTGCCCTCTTCCTTGCACCTTAGGTCAGGCTCACAAACTTCCTCACATCTCCCCGCTCATCCCCTACAAACACCCTCTCTGCTCTGTTACTGGAAGGAAATATTTACATCTTCTTCATAGCTCAGTCCCTTTGGAAGATTTTTCCCCCGCCTTTGTTTTTCTTATCATCAGGAGTAAAAGCAAATCCAGCAGCACCTCAGCACTCCTCGAAACGACCGTTCACCAAGCGAGACATTTCCTACCACCGGCTGGCAGCCAGTCCTCGCTGCTGTGCCGTGTGGTCCCCACCGATAAGACCGACACCTCTTGGGCCAGCGGGCAGCTCGATACCTTCACCTCTAACACCCCCACGCTGTAGGGAAGCCCCTGCTTCCCGACCCCCGGAGACTTTCTGCCCACCCCAAGGCATTTAGGGAGCATCTGTAAACTAACCCAGGTTTGTCCGTAAAGTTTCATTCCTAGTTCCCCTCTGGCTGAGGAAAGTCCGAACACAAACCCAGCTTGATGTCAGAACAAAGTCATTCAGATGATCCCGGCTCCCCAGCGGCGTGAAGCATCAGCACCGTCCGATGACATGGCAGCTTCGCTGCAACTTTCACTATCTGATCAGACAACTTCTTCATCAGCAGAGACAGGACGCTCTGTCAGAAAAATGTCGTATGAATCAGCTTTCATCTGCAGGGAACAGGTTCTGCTTTTGCAAAACTAATGTGTGTCCAGTTGTTTTCCATATTCATCGTGCCATGCAGCACTTTCCTGCTGTTCCCAGGCTCTCCCGGCCCTCGTGGCTGCAGAGGCTCGGCACGCAGATGCAAACGAGGTTTCAGCAAGGGAAATCAAAGCTAGCCAGGGCAAAATTACTCTTGTAAGTCGAAGCTGGATATTCGAGCACAGTGGGAAAGCTGCGATTATAAGCACCTGAATCAGCTTTTTTCATATTTTAGTGATAGACGGGAAAAATACAACGTCTCATTTAGAAAGTTTTCCCAGTAACTGGTTTGGTGTTAGAAGAGTAATAGCCGGCAACAATTTCCATAACAAACATCCTCCACTTAGAATTAGCCATAGAAACTGTCAGCTTAGTTAACGTAAAATTAAGACACGATTTCTCAACTCCTCATGAGCTTTGTGTTTCCCTGAAGTAGTTTATGAACCATGTTTGCCCATACTACAGTACATGTATTTGCATATCACGACCACAAGAGAGAGCTTTAGTGCCGGATGTCCTGCACTGCTGGGGCAGAGGATTCAGGCAGTTCAGGAGCCCAGTGTTTTTAACTGGTACTTTTTAAGCATGATGAGAATACCAAAGCAAAACATCTAGTACAGACAGCAAAACAGCTCCCAATTTTCCACAATACAGACAATCTCCACGTGTCCTGAAGCACAAGCGTTTGAGAGGCAGGTTTTCAAAACTGTGTGACATTTAGGAGCTGCCACTTTTTGCCCAGCAGATCGAGTTCCTAAGAAAACCTGATCCTAAAAAATTTATGAACAGCTTCAAGAAGATGAGATTTGATGGGATATTTTCTAAAAGAAGGTGTGACATCCATTTTAGTCCTGTCTTTACAGACCGGGCTGGGTGATATAATCTTCTATAGAACCTTATATATAAAACTTGTATATAGCCATAGAAAAAAATATATATTA
>NW_010131199.1:0-3623 GCF_000699245.1 Pterocles gutturalis
TCTATGATTCTATGATTCTATGATAAAATAAACACAGTGCCCTCATTAGCTTTTTTCCCAGAAGATGTGCATTTTCATTCTATTTTTTGTGATTCTTTTGCTGATGCTCTCCTTTGACAACAGCTTTAGGACCTTCAACAATCTTCAACAACCTTTGACAATAATTTTCCCCCTTACTGATCCCCAAATGTTTATCTTTAGGAGGACAGGTTGTTTGCTTAAAGCACTTAACTCTCTGTACAAAATTATCATGTACAGATCCTGAAACAAATTTGAAATAGAAGAGAAGTATCTCAGCATGAACACAGGTCAAAAAAACCTTTGGCCAGTTCTTGAGCTGGTTTTTTTTTTTTTTTTTCCCCCCAACAGTGTTACACGAACTGTGTAACTGACTTTGAGAGTGAAAGCCTCACTAGTGATTTGACACAGATCATTAACAGAATTAATCCTTTTTTTTTGTTTTTAAGATCACTACGAAGATACTTGTATTTTCAATGAATTTTGGGAGATGCACATTATTTTCATATCATAGATGCATGGAGAGTATAACAATTTTGTGTTTCTGGACACTTACAGGGGATGTGTAGACCAACATATGCAACTAGAAATCACGGTTAGGTATTAACATTTTATTTTTTTTTTCCACCATGGGAGTGGTTAAATGCTGAAACACAGACAGACTGTGGGGTCCCCATCCTTGGAGCTACTCAAGACTGAGCTGGACATGGCCCTGTGCAATCTGATCTAACTAGACCTATTCTGAGTAGGGGTTGGACTAGATGACCTCTGGAGGTCCTTTCAAATCTAAATTATGATTCTATGGCTATATTGCCTTTGGCAGTAGGAGGCATACATTTTTACCAAGCAGAAAGATCTCAGAATTATTTTTTTAAATGCTCTAGAGGCATAGATCAGCTGCAAAATTATCTAAGGCTGGATCAAAAAATAAAAATGGTACAGTGCTAGTTATGTGCCTCCGACATAACAAACCTTTTAACAGAGTCATTTTACATTACCGATTTTGTACATCTTACATTACAGGTTTTGTACTTCTTACATTACAGATTTCTTTTCTTTAGATTATGATGATTTCTTGTTACATGATACTCTTGTTACATGATTTCTTGTTACTCAACAACTCACAATATTCCTTTCAATTCCCAGCAACCCTAAACATGCAAGAGATTCTTCTCAATATGTATGACATACCTGCATAGTCCTGTCCAATACTGGGTGATGGTCGTGGAATGAATCATCTTCCTGCTGTTGATTAATCAAGTAGGAAATTGAGCTGCGTATGTGACTATCTTGGATGCTAATGTATTCTCTGCACCTTGTGAGTACTTTGACAATGAATGCAGTTAACCTGCACAAAAGAACATGTTCCAAACTTGTGCTGACATATATTTATAGAAGAATATAGTGACAGGAAAAGAAACATACTAATTTTGTACATAGACCCATATTCAATACAGTGCATACACTAGAACCTAGTGAGTTATCATCCGACATCAGCATGAGCATTTCTACTCTTTAGCAAAGGCAAAATAGTCAGTGACTCAGTATAAATCTCCTTCATCAAGGACTAAACATGCTCAAAGACTTACATGGCTGACTATCCATGACAAAAGTATGTAGGAAACACTATGTCCACCAGATTTTGAAAACCTATCCCCCCAGAAAAACTTCTGATGCATCAAATGATAATAGAGGTATTTTGTAAAACAAAACAAAAGAAAAGAAAAACACCACCAAACAACGAAAAATACACTTACCATACACTACTGGGGGTTGTTTTAAATGCTCCATAGGAGCCATCTACCTTCTGAAACTCAAGCAGTCTAGTATAGCCTGCATGAACAGGACAGCATATCACTTGTCAGAGAATACACATATTTCTTGGGCATTTTCATACATCACTTGTATTAACATGGACACGTTCAGTTAACATGGACATGTTCAGTATTGGCTAGTGGAAGAGTACATGGAGATGTTCACTGGTACGTTAAGGATGAAATGACTGCATCAGCAGAAAAAAAACTGGGCTTAGAAGGTGCTCTGTCTTGTCTGACTTAATAGTACTATGAGAATAAACTGAAAACTGCAGATATCTACAGTTACAAGCATTTTCTGTGTAGTGGATCTTGGGAAAAATGTTTCCCACTACTGACAACTTTTCAAGCTGTTGACTTTATGGTGTATAGAACAAAAAAATATACAAAATGTCATCTCTTGGGTCAGACATAGGCTTAGAAATAATGAGTTGTGCCCTCCGATCTTGACTATTATCTTGACAAAGTCTATATCATAGCGACACAACTCATTTTCTACCCTGGTGAATTTTGACAAAAACCAATAAAGCATAACATAGTGACTAAATGCTACTGATAATGCCAAATACTCATTAGCAGGATCTCATGTCACTTTAGGTAATCTTAGGTAACAGGCAAAGACCTTCATTCAGCAACTGTTAGCAGGTTTTTAATCTCTATTTATACTATGTTGTCTGAAGATCATGAAGACAGGTTTATTATACTGCTTTATGACATCTGCACACCACACCAGTTAGAAAGGTCAGCTGTACCTGCTACTATACTGATAACTCTTGGGCTCTATGCTAGTGCCTGAGAGCTGGAACATCTCTGTTTGCACATGCTATGGTCCTGGCTTTGCTGTGCATTTAACACCAGCTTTGGGTCGTGTCTTGTAGTGGGATTTTCAAGAAACAACTTTGCAGTTGTCCTAAGGAACCTCCCTCTCTGGGTTGGTCCAAGCGTATTGGACTCATTCTATCTAGCTCATGTAATGACTACAGGAGTGTGGAATAGAAAGTGTCAATATCATGATTACCATTTGGAGTTTCCGTAGTGATACTCCTCTCGTCGACTACAGACATCTCCAGCAGAGATGTCTACATCCCAGCTGGCCATCCTAAGAACTGTCTATGATCCATGGGAAGAAATAAGCATTTTTAGGACGTGATTCATCTTGACCTATTTTGCACATCTACACTAGGAAGAAATGATCAGCTGGCATTTGCTCTCCATTTACTCTGAAAATAATTCATAGAAGCATAGAATCATAGAGTAGTTTGGGTTGGAAGGGACCTTAAAGACAATCTACTTCCAACCACCCTGCCATGGGTAGGGACACTTTCCAGTAGACCCGGTTGCTCAAAGCCTCATCCAGCCTGGCCTTGAGCACCTCCAGGGATGGGGCATCCACAGCTTCTTTGGGCAACCTGTTCCAGTGTCTCACCACCCTGACAGTAAAAAAATTGTTTCTAATATCTAATCTAAATCTACCTTTTTACAGCTTAAAACCATTACTCCTCATCCTATCACTACACTCCCTGATAAAGAGTGCCTCCCCATCTTTTCTGTTGGCCCCTTTTTAAGTACTGGAAGGCTGAATTGACGTTGACCAGCTCAGATTTTACTTTCTGTTTCTAAATTAGGCAGGAGAGAGCCTGGTCTGTGAATGTCAGTACTGTACAATGTCAGATGTAGCCAGTTAGTCACCTAACTCCTCTTCACCAGTTCTGTTTCTCATGTCTGTCTGCAGATTGTCAGAGGCATTTCTGCGTGGCTGTGTTAAGACAACACTCACTCCTTTGGGAAGCA